>NC_061510.1:26940-104061 GCF_022539505.1 Lolium rigidum | reverse complement strand
ACTACAAGAAATCTGCCATAATATGACGTTTTTTTTATGATCGGAAATCAAAATGTCATAGCTTTATGACGTTCCTAGCTTTTGACCGTCCTTGGCCACGTGTGGGCAAAACCCTAGAAAATCGTGACGTTATTGGGCAAAAACGTCATTGGCAATTTAGGTCAAAACGTCATTAGCAGCCAAAAATCTAGCCAATCAGAAGCCGTGGAAACAACCTCTACCAAGGATTAAAGCCTCACTTGATCTCACCTGCCACGTACTCAACGTACCAACATGAAACTCAAAAATTGCTACGCTTTGGATTTTCCCATTAGAGCGCCTAAGATTTGAGCACGCGCGCCACGACCCGCCCAAACCACTCCAACACGCCGGACCCGCACCGCCGCCAGCCGTGAACCCCAGCCATTTTCCCCTTCCGCCGCCTCCTTCCTCGCCGGCCGGGATCCCCGCCAACTCCGGCCCTCGGACCGCCTCCCCCGCGTAGCGTCTCCTCCTCCGGCTCCAGCACCCAGAAAGTTCTGGCTGACCACGCGACGCACGCTGCGCCCGTGTGACTCGCCGGATCGGATCGGAGATGTAGGAGGCGGTGGCGCTCACGCTTGGCGCCGGGCGCCGCCGCGGCAACGGCATCGGCAAGGTGCCCGAGGAAGAAGGGCACGCTCAAGAACTTCTCCTTCCTCGTGTCAGCCCCCAGCCCCCAACGCCCAACGAGATCAGGAACCGAACCCGCCTGGCTCCACCTCACACCCCGCAGCCATGGCCGTCGGGTCGACCCCGTGTCGGGCAGTCTTTGGGCGCCGGCCCTCCTCCTCGATCCGGCTCGACGGCTGGGCGGGGGGTCTGAGGGAGGTGGCGCCGGCTCGCTGGCCCGGGGCGGAGGAGCGGCTGCTCGGCGGGCACGACGCTACTCCAATCTCGGGCGTTTGGTATGGGTCTCCGCTTCCGGCTCCCTCTCGCGGCGATCTAAGGGTTAAACGTTATGATTGTGGTCTCCGTCGAGCTCGCTGCTTGCGTTATTGTGGGTCCTCAGCCGATTAGGATGCGGTTCGGGAGCCGGGCATATTTTGGCCGATCGGTGGCTCGTCCTTATGACTCCCGTTATTTTCTAAATTCAGCTCAAATATGCTCTATGTCAGTGGTGCAGATTAGCATCCATGGCGACATTGCACATGCCAATTTTGGGAATCCGCTCATTTCTTTGAAAGCACAACTAGTTGAGATGTTACCCGGGCAACAAGCCCCATTGATGTGCGCGGTAGTGTAGGTGAATTGTATCCTCGCGGATGTAACTGTTCGTGACATAGATGTCATTAAGTCATGAATCTTGAACATGTATTAAATGTCTAGGCAACTCGACCGCTCCTCTTGCTACTTTTTTTTAGGCAATTTGGGGTCCGAAGGAAGTGCCTTTTATTTTCATATACTCTTTTGTTACTACCTCCCAAGGAAAAACCTCTTACCTGAAGCTAGAGAGTGTTTAAGTCGCTTCTACTCTTTCAACTAGTTCATTCCCATTTTTGTTAATAAACATGTCAAGAGAAAGAACAGGTCATAGGCTGTAGGGATTGCATTAGATGTTACTACCATAAATTTTTAGCTTGCAACCGGCGGCAATTTCATATGGTATATGCAAATTAAGGTTCCCGCTCAACACTTGGCTTCATATGTACAAGAAGCAAAGGCGTGACCAAGATTTGGTGAGCACTGCTCCGCTATTCCAACCAACACGTATCCGCTATCTCATGCAGATTGACATAGCGCTAACTACTTACAAAAAGAGAAAAACATCTTGATCTTAATCTTAGTTCGAATTTAACCGGTCCATGTCTTATCTTTATTGTCTAGAATCTAAAGATATCTCTTGAATGACACATTCACCTACTCGAAGGGATATCTATTGATTAATTTGGACCTTGTAAAATTGATGGTAGTTAAACTAAATCCAACCAACAATACTCCCCTACTATGCAGCATTGACATAAGCAAGCTAACTACTTACAGAGAAAGAATTCAACCAACATGCCTTTTGAATACCGTTCTTAGGGCTTCATGTGAAGTTTCTCAAAACCAAGGCAATCTCAATCTCTCCTGTACATGCTTCGCGTGGTGTGAGAAGACAACAACTCGAATGCTTTCTCACTATACCGTGTTTACTTTATTTAAGGCTATGTTGACTTCGATTGTTCTTATTTTTTTGAACTAAAACGTTCAGTAACTGGCAGTGCTATGTGCTAATGAACCACCCTGTTGGTATTTTTTGTATGCGGCAAAACTGGCTTCAACTATACAATCCATGCGGTTCAGCCTTACGCTTTTTCATATTCAATTCCTTCTATTGTAATTATATGCCATCTATAATAAGTCAAAGAACGCTTGTTTTACATTTTCTTCTCTTTATTTTTGTGTTGCAAGCTCGCGATTAAGCAGGCAACATAAGGCTTGTTTTTATTTGTGTGTTGCAATTAAACCTAGATGTGTTAGAAATAAAAAATAATTGGATTGTCTTCAAATGTGTTTACGTTACGATGATGCATATTATCTTGTCATGGCATCCCTAGTTTAAAATAATGACAAGTAGTTGTATTATGAAATTTGAAGATGCCATGCTCAAATTTAATTAATGGACAGCAGCTTTCTTTGTGCATTTTAAAGTGGACGATGAAATAGTTTTCCCTGCGATATGTGTATCCATCTTTAAGTTTATTCCATCATGGAGATGTTATTTTATTTTGTAACTTTTCGGCCGGAACTTTTATAGACTGAAAATATTTTGTAGAATTGAAGGCGAGGGAGAAGAAGAAGACAGGTACCACCGGCCAAGGTGGTGCCACGATGGACTCAGCCGTTCCCAAAAGCGCAGGGTTCAGCGATTGCGCGGCCTGGAGGAAGCCGAAAGGTTATACTTGCATACATTGAGGAAGGCAAGACCTGATCTGGCTGCGAAAGTTCAGCGAACCCTGGATGAAGAGGGTCGTCCACGGAAAATGGAGTGGCACCCCAAGCAAAGGAAAGCCGATGATGAAACATCGGCTGGCACAAACATGGTGCTCGTTCTTCCGACGAAGCTTAGTGCTCCACGATTATACGATGCACTCAAGGTGGACGACAGCAAGCGCACCAACATGATAAAGTCAGAGATTGGGCTGGTTTTATCTACCGGCCTGAACAAGTAGCAAGAGCACATCGATGAGCGAACGTGGCAAGGCTGATCCTTGTGATCGGCCCCAAAAATTTATGAAGGGACATCACAAAACCTTCACCGAGCAAGCAACATGGAGGCCGATTCCAGCAATCGGCCAAAATTATCCTCACCATCCATTCTGCCTGGGTTCAACATGTTATCCAACAGAGCCGATACCATCAATTCTCTTGACAGAATCGGCTCGGGGGGGCACCCAGGTGGATAAAACACGAGGATATACAGTAGAAGTGTCTCATCCTTTGGTGATGGGTATTGAAGTATGGGGGCCGATGCATAAGTCGGCCGTAAAAAATTCGAAAATTCGAAAAATTTTGAGCACAGCCGATGCAGCAGACATCGACTTAAGGATATAAAAGCCGATGCATGGCCATCGACTCAAGAGGAATAACTGTTACGATCAGAGGGTCAATGGAGCACGAAGGGAGATTTTAATGGAAGACCTCCTCAATGGAGTAGTTTAAGGGCTCGGATCCTCTCTTCAAGAGATAATGCCAAGAACAGCATGGACGTGCAAATCAGGGTAAGGAAGGAGCTGATCTGACCTGCAAGGCGCAAGAAGTAGATTGAAGAAGCTCGGGGGGCAGCTCACCCTGAAGGTTCTCTGCTTTGGGGAGCCTAATGTCGGCACATGTGGCTGATTCGCCTTGATTAAGGCTCGGGGGGCAGCTCGCCCTAAAGATCTTTGCTCTGGGGAGCCGATTTGGTTGGAATCGGCTAGCCCTACGACACAACTGGTCTGGAGAGTGGTGTTCTGTTACGGAGTCATCAGTTTGAGCATCCAAGACAGTTCCAGGGCTCTTTTAAAGACGCCTGCTCAAGATCAAGTCGCCAGCTTACTAAGATCGGGCTGTAGCCATCGTCATCGGCAGAGCTGGCTAGCTTGGAGGGATGGCTGAATTGGCCTGTCTCGCAGATTATCGTGAGAAACTGATGCGTTGCCATCAGTCATTAAGCATGGATTAGGCCAACAGTTGACAAAATCAGCATGAAAGAAATCAGCGAAATCAAGTTAAGGGAAATTCTTCATTAATATTGGGATTTCTTACAATGGAGAGCCGATTGCTCAAAGAAGGAAGAACAAAAGAAGGGTCCATTGACCAATCTACTACTGCTAGGCCTATACTAGTAGATCCTAATCTACGGGCCATCACTGCCCTCGTCGTCATCCTCAGAACTCTCATCGGCACTGCTGCCGATGGGTTCCTCGTCGCTACTCCCGTAGCCCTCTACGGGAGCTTCATCCCCGTCTTCATCGTTGCTGCTGTCGTCGTCCCACCACATGCGGAGGCGTTTCGCCGGCGGGTAGCCCTCGAGGGAGTCATCGTCGTCGTCGTCGTCTTCCTCTTCCTCTTCTTCAGAGGTGGGGCAGCCGTCCCAGGGGAACCGGTCGTCCTCGCTTTCCGACTCCAGTTCTCCATCGGCGAGGAACTGGAGATCTTCATCCCCGCTGGTCAAGGACTTGTCGTCCTCGGACCAAATGGAGGAGGCGTGGCTCTCCTCGTCCCATTCTTCTGGGGCACGGATTTCCGGCGGCGTCTCGCGGGAGGAGTCGGACCCGTAGGAAAGCTCGGAGGAGGAGGAAGAAGACATGGTGGCACAGAGGGTTTTTTCGGTGCTAGGGCGAGGAGGACGAAGGAGGCGCAAGCTGTTGAGAACGGTTAAATAAAGGGGATATGAGGGAAATTCGATGCCACAGCAGTTTCCGAGGAGATGTTGCCCAACAGGAAAGTTTTACGGCCACGTGGAGAAGTGGAGAGGGCAAGGCATCATGATGAGGATTCTGCGGCGGTTTTTTGCTCGCCACGACATGACCCGACGAAAGGAAAGCGTAATGATTTTGGAAATGTCATTTCCAAAACCAGGGGGGCTTGTGTTATCACCAGAATTTGACCGAGTCAGAGGTGGGCCGCGATCAAGATGGACTTGAAGAATATATATAGAAGAAATACGTGAATCGGCCTTACATGCAAAGTTTGGGCTAGTTTGCCCTTGTATCTGTAACATATTAGATTACGTGTCGGTTAGGAGTTAGAATTTTACCCGTGCACGGTTAGGTCCACGCCTGGATTAGAAAGTTCCTTGGACTATAAATATGTATCTAGGGTTTATGGAATAAACAACAACCAACGTTCAACACAAACAAATCTCGGCGCATCGCCAACTCCTTCGTCTCGAGGGTTTCTCCGGTAAGCACCATGCTGCCTAGATCGCATCTTGCGATCTAGGCAGCACAAGCCTGCCCACGTTGTTCATGCGTTGCTCGTCTTCGAAGCATTTTTGATGGCGAGCAACGTAGTTATCTTAGATGTGTTAGGGTTAGCATTGTTCTTTGAATTACATGCTTTCGTTATGCAACCCTTGCACATCTAGCCGCCCTTACACCTATCTTAGGTGTAGGGGCGGCACCCGCTTGATCATAGTTTAGTAGATCTGATCCGTTACGGTTGCTCCTTGTTCATCAAGGATTAGTTTAACATCCGCAATAGTTAGGCCTTACAAAGGGTTGGAGGATCCAGCGGCGTGTAGGGTGGCGTTTGCTAGCCCTAGAAAGGATGTTCCGGGGATCAACCTCATGTTGGTTTTTAGGCCCTGTCTAGGATCGACTTACGGTCACCGTGCGCGAGCGCGAGGCCCAATCGTGAGTAGGATGATCCGATTATGCGGTGAAAACCCTAAATCGTCGTAGATCTAATTAGCTTTATCTTGATCAAGCAGGACCACCATATATTCGGACACCTTGTACGAATCATGGGTGGATCGGCTCTTTGAGCCGATTCACGGGATAACTCGAGAGCCGATCGAGGCTCGTATTTAATGTTTACGTGTATGCCATGCAGGAAACTAAGCGAGGCATCATCCACACCTTCCCGACCAGGTATAGGTCAGGTGGCACGCCCTTGCGATAGCATCGGACGTGCGACCGGGAGGCTTTGCGGGCCGTCGCTCCGAGGGACCGGGGCCAGCCGCAGCCCTAGTTGTTCCCGGCTCTACTGTGTTGCCCGTCTGCGCCCGCCGGGGGTTTCGACGTCAACAAGTGCCGATTCGTTGTTTTCTGCTATTTTTGGTTTCAGAAATCCTAGTAACGAAATATTCTCGGAATTGGACGAAATCAACGCCCAGGGTCCTATTTTGCCACGAAGCTTCCAGAAGACCGAAGAGGAGACGAACTGGGGCCACGAGGCGCCCAAACCCTAGGGCGGCGCGGCCCAGGCCTTGGCCGCGCTGACCTGTGGTGTGGGGCCCTCGTGCCCCCTCCTGACTTGCCCTACCGCCTACTTAAAGCCTCCGTCGCGAAACCCCCAGTACCGAGAGCCACGATACGGAAAACCTTGCGAGACGCCGCCGCCGCCAATCCCATCTCGGGGGATTCGGGAGATCGCCTCCGGCACCCTACCGGAGAGGGGATTCATCTCCCGGAGGACTCTACGCCGCCATGGTCGCCTCCGGAGTGATGTGTGAGTAGTCTACCCCTGGACTATGGGTCCATAGCTGTAGCTAGATGGTTGTCTTCTCCCCATTGTGCTTCATTGTCGGGTCTTGTGAGCTGCCTAACATGATCAAGATCATCTATCTCGTAATTCTATATGTTGCGTTTGTTGGGATCCGATGAATAGAGAATACTTGTTATGTTGATTATCAAAGTTATGTCTATGTGTTGTTTATGATCTTGCATGCTCTCCGTTATTAGTAGATGCTCTGGCCAAGTTGATGCTAGTAACTCCAAGAGGGAGTATTTATGCTCGATAGTGGGTTCATGTCTCCGTGAATCTGGAGGGGTGACAAGAACCTCTAAGGTTATGGATGTGCTGTTGCCACTAGGGATAAAACATTAGTGCTATGTTCGAGGATATAGTCACTGATTACATTACGCGCAATACTTAATGCAATTGTCTGTTGTTAGCAACTTAATACTCGGAGGGGTTCGGATGATAACCTCGAAGGTGGACTTTTTAGGCATAGATGCATGCTTGGATGGCGGTCTATGTACTTTGTCGTAATGCCCAATTAAATCTCACAATACTCATCATAATATGTATGTGCATGGTCATGCCCTCTCTATTTGTCAATTGCCCAACTGTAATTTGTTCACCCAACATGCTTGTTTATCTTATGGGAGAGACACCTCTAGTGAACTGTGGACCCCGGTCCAATTCTCTATACTTGAAATACAATCTACTGCAATATTGTTCTACTTGTTTTCTGCAAACAATCATCATCCACACTATACATCTAATCCTTTGTTACAGCAAGCCGGTGAGATTGACAACCTCACTCTGTTTCGTTGGGGCAAAGTACTTTGGTTGTGTTGTGCGGGTTCCACGTTGGCGCCGAAATCTGCGGTGTTGCGCCGCACTACATCCCGCCGCCATCAACCTTCAACGTGCTTCTTGACTCCTACTGGTTCGATTAAACCTTGGTTTCTTACTGAGGGAAACTTGCCGCTGTGCGCATCACACCTTCCTCTTGGGGTTCCCAACGGATGTGTCAACTACACGCATCAAGCAAATTTCTGGCGCCGTTGCCGGGGAGATCAAGACACGCTGCAAGGGGAGTCTCCACTTCCCAATCTCTTTACTTTATTTTTGTCTTGCTTAGTTTTATTTACTACTTTGTTTGCTGCACTAAATCAAAATACAAAAAAAAATAGTTGCTAGTTTTACTTTAATTGCTATCTTGTTTGTGTAGGATAACGTTGCATAGAAAACAAAAATTTTCCTACCGCGAACACGCAATCCAAGCCAAGATGCAATCTAGAAGACGGTAGCAACGAGGGGGTATCGAGTCTAACCCTTGAAGAGATTCCAAAGCCTACAAGATGAGGCTCTTGTTGCTGCGGTAGACGTTCACTTGCCGCTTGCAAAAGCGCGTAGAAGATCTTGATCACGATCGGTTCCGGCGCCACGAACGGGCAGCACCTCCGTACTCGGTCACACGTTCGGTTGTTGATGAAGACGACGTCCACCGGCCGTTCCAGCGGGCAGCGGAAGTAGTAGCTCCTCTTGAATCCGACAGCACGACGGCGTGGTGTCGGTGGCGGTGGAGAACTCCGGCGGAGCTTCGCTAAAGCACGCGGGAGCTATGGAGGAGAGGGGGCGGCTAGGGTTTGGGAGGGGGTGGCCGGCCACTCAAGGGGGGCGGCCAGGTTGTAGTCTTGGGGTGGCCGGCCCCCTCCCTTGGCCCCTCATTATATAGGTGGATCCCCAAGAGTTGGTCTCCAAGTCTTCGAATAAGACCCGAACCAAAACCTTCCAAAAGGAGGGGAAACCTAGCCAAGCTAGGACTCCCACCAAAGGTGGGAGTTCCACCTCCCATATGGGGGGTGGCCGGCCCCCTAAGGGGGAGTCCACTTGGGACTCCTCCCCCACTAGGGTTGGCCGGCCATGGAGGTGGAGTCCCATGTGGACTCCACCTTCCTTGGTGGTTTCTTCCGGACTTTTCTAGAACCTTCTAGAACCTTCCATAGAACCTTCCGCGACATTTTATTTCACATAAAATGACATTCTATATATGAATCTTATTCTCCGGACCATTCCGGAACTCCTCGTGATGTCCGAGATCTCATCCGGGACTCCGAACAAATATTCGAACTCCATTCCTTATTCAAATACTACCATTTCAACATCCAACTTTAAGTGTGTCACCCTACGGTTTGTGAACTATGCGGACATGGTTGAGTACTCACTCCGACCAATAACCAATAGCGGGATCTTGAGATCCATAATGGCTCCCACATATTCAACGATGATTTTAGTGATCGAATGAACCATTCACATACAATACCAATTCCCTTTGTCTCGCGATATTTTACTTGTCCGAGGTTTGATCTTCGGTATCACTCTATACCTTGTTCAACCTCGTCTCTCGACAAGTACTCTTTACTCGTACCGTGGTATGTGGTCTCTTATGAACTTATTCATATGCTTGCAAGACATTAGACGACATTCCACCGAGAGGGCCCGAGTATATCTATCCGTCATCGGGATGGACAAATCCCACTTTTGATCCATATGCCTCAACTCATACTTTCCGGATACTTAATCCCACCTTTATAACCACCCATTTACGCAGTGGCGTTTGGTGTAATCAAAGTACCTTTTCGGTATAAGTGATTTACATGATCTCATGGTCATAAGGACTAGGTAACTATGTATCGAAAGCTTATAGCAAATAACTTAATGACGAGATCTTATGCTATGCTTAATATGGGTGTATCCATTACATCATTCATACAATGATATAACCTTGTTATTAATAACATCCAATGTTCATGATTATGAAACTAATCATCCATTAATCAACAAGCTAGTTAAGAGGCATACTAGGGACTCTTTGTTGTTTACATATCACACATGTATCAATGTTTCGGTTAATACAATTATAGCATGGTATATAAACATTTATCATAAACATAAAGATATATAATAACCACTTTTATTATTGCCTCTTGGGCATATCTCCAACAGTTTGCTATATCAAAAACACAAAAATATTAGTTACTTGCATTTACTCTATCTAGTTTGCTTTATTTACTGTTGCTAAAATGAATACTCCTGAAAATACTAAGTTGTGTGACTTCACAACCACAAATAATAATGATTTCTTATGCACACCTATTGCTCCACCTACTACTACAGCAGAATTCTTTGAAATTAAACCTGCTTTACTGAATCTTGTTATGCGAGAGCAATTTTCCAGTGTTAGTTCCGATGATGCTGCTGCCCATCTTAATAATTTTGTTGAACTATGTGAAATGCAAAAGTATAAGGATGTAGATGGTGACATTATAAAATTAAAATTGTTTCCTTTCTCATTAAGAGGAAGAGCTAAAGATTGGTTGCTATCTCTGCCTAAGAATAGTATTGATTCATGGACTAAATGCAAGGATGCTTTTATTGGTAGATATTATCCCCCTGCTAAAATTATATCTTTGAGGAGTAGCATAATGAATTTTAAACAATTAGATACTGAACATGTTGCTCAAGCTTGGGAAAGAATGAAATCTCTGGTTAAAAATTGCCCAACACATGGATCGACTACTTGGATGATCATCCAAACCTTCTATGCAGGACTAAATTTTTCTTCGCGGAACCTATTGGATTCAGCTGCTGGAGGTACCTTTATGTCCATCACTCTTGGTGAAGCAACAAAGCTTCTTTATAATATGATGATCAACTACTCTGAATGGCACACGGAAAGAGCTCCACAAGGTAAGAAGGTAAATTCTGTCGAAGAAACCTCTTCCTTGAGTGATAAGATTGATGCTATTATGTCTATGCTTGTGAATGATAGGACTAATATTGATCCTAATAATGTTCCGTTAGCTTCATTGGTTGCACAAGAAGAACATGTTGATGTAAACTTCATTAAAAATAATAATTTCAACAACAATGCTTATCGGAACAATTCTAGTAATAACTATAGGCCATATCCTTATAATAATGGTAACGGTTATGCTAATTCTTATGGGAATTCTTACAATAATAATAGGAACACACACCCTGGACTTGAAGCTATGCTTAAAGAATTTATTAGTACACAAACTGCTTTTAACAAATCTGTTGAAGAAAAGCTTGGGAAAATTGATATACTTGCTTCTAAAGTCGATAGTCTTGCTGCTGATGTTGATCTTTTGAAATCGAAAGTTATGCATAGTAGGGATATTGAAAATAAAATTGTTACTACAGCAAATGCCATCCAAGTTAGAATTAATGAGAATATAAGATTAATGGCTGAACTGCGTGCTAGGTGGGATAGAGAAGAAAATGAAAAACTAGCTAAAGAGAAGAATGTAGCTAAAGTTTGGACTATTACCACCACTAGTAATGCTAATGCTACACATGTTGCTGCACATCCTACCATTAATAATAAAAGAATTGGTGTTAGCAATGTTTCCACTTCTAATGCAAAGCGCGAGAAATTGCCTGAAACTGCTAAAACTGCTGAAACTGCCTGTGATAAAGCTGCTGAAAATTTTTCCAGCGTTGGGGATGATGATCCCATTGATTTAGATTATAATGGTTTGAATTTTGATGATTGCCACATCTCTGAAGTTATAAAGTTCTTGCAAAAACTTGCTAAAAGTCCTAATGCTAGTGCTACAAATCTGGCTTTCACGCAACATATTACAAATGCTCTCATAAAAGCTAGAGAAGAGAAACTAGAGCGCGAAGCCTCTATTCCTAGAAAGCTAGAGGATGGTTGGGAGCCCATCATTAAGATGAAGGTTAAAGATTTTGATTGTAATGCCTTATGTGATCTTGGTGCAAGTATTTCCGTTATGCCTAAGAAAATTTATAATATGCTTGACTTGCCACCACTGAAAAATTGTTATTTGGATGTTAATCTTGCTGATCATTCTACAAAGAAACCTTTGGGGAAAGTTGATAATGTTCGCATTACCGTTAACAATAACCTTGTTCCCGTTGATTTTGTTGTCTTGGATATTGAATGCAATGCATCTTGCCCCATTATATTGGGAAGACCTTTTCTTCGAACCGTTGGTGCTACTATTGATATGAAGGAAGGTAATATTAAATATCAATTTCCTCTCAAGAAAGGTATGGAACACTTCCCTAGAAAAAGAATGAAGTTACCTTTTGATTCTATTATTAGAACAAATTATGATGTTGATGCTTCGTCTCTTGATAATACTTGATACACACTTTCTGCGCCTAGCTGAAAGGCGTTAAAGAAAAGCGCTTATGGGAGACAACCCATGTTTTTACCTACATTACTTTGTTTTTATTTTGTGTCTTGGAAGTTGTTTACTACTGTAGCAACCTCTCCTTATCTTAGTTTAGTGTTTTATTGTGCCAAGTAAAGTCTTTGATAGAAAAGTTCATACTAGATTTGGATTACTGCGCAGTTTCAGATTTCTTTGCTGTCACGAATTCCGACCTGCCTCTCTGTAGGTAGCTCAGAAAAATATGCCAATTTACGTGCGTGATCCCCAGATATGTACGCAACTTTCATTCAATTTGGGCATTTTCATTTGAGCAAGTCTGGTGCCATTTTAAAATTCGTCAATACGAACTGTTCTGTTTTGACAGATTCTGCCTTTTATTTCGCATTGCCTCTTTTGCTATGTTGGATGAATTTCTTTGATCCATTAATGTCCAGTAGCTTTACGCAATGTCCGGAAGTGTTAAGAATGATTATGTCACCTCTGAACATGTTAATTTTTATTGTGCACTAACCCTCTAATGAGTTGTTTCGAGTTTGGTGTGGAGGAAGTTTTCAAGGATCAAGAGAGGAGTATGATGCAACATGATCAAGGAGAGTGAAAGCTCTAAGCTTGGGGCTGCCCCAGTGGTTCACCCCTGCATATATCAAGAAGACTCAAGCGTCTAAGCTTGGGGATGCCCAAGGCATCCCCTTCTTCATCGACAACATTATCAGGTTCCTCCCCTGAAACTATATTTTTATTCCATCACATCTTATGTGCTTTGCTTGGAGCGTCGGTTTGTTTTTGTTTTTGTTTTGTTTGAATAATATGGATCCTAGCATTCACTTTATGGGAGAGAGACACGCTCCGCTGTAGCATATGGACAAGTATGTCCTTAGTTTCTACTCATAGTATTCATGACGAAGTTTCTTCTTCGTTAAATTGTTATATGGTTGGAATTGGAAAATGATACATGTAGTAATTGCTATAAATGTCTTGGGTAATGTGATACTTGGCAATTGTTGTGCTCATGTTTAATCTCTTGCATCATATGCTTTGCACCCATTAATGAAGAAATACATAGAGCATGCTAAAATTTGGTTTGCATATTTGGTCTCTCTAAAGTCTAGATAATTTCTAGTATTGAGTTTTGAACAACAAGGAAGACGGTGTAGATTCCTATAATGTTTACAATATGTCTTTTATGTGAGTTTTGTTGCGCCGTTCATCCTTGTGTTTGTTTCAAATAACCTTGCTAGCCTAAACCTTGTATCGAGAGGGAATACTTCTCATGCATCCAAAATACTTGAGCCAACCACTATGCCATTTGTGTCCACCATACCTACCTACTACATGGTATTTCTCCGCCATTCCAAAGTAAATTGCTTGAGTGCTACCTTTAAAATTCCAGCATTCACCTTACAATATATAGCTCATGGGACAAATAGCTTAAAAACTATTGTGGTATTGAATATGTACTTATGCACTTTATCTCTTATTAAGTTGCTTGTTGTGCGATAACCATGTTTCTGGGGATGCCATCAACTATTCTTTGTTGAATTTCATGTGAGTTGCTATGCATGTTCGTCTTGTCTGAAGTAAGAGAGATCTACCACCTTATGGTTAAGCATGCATATTGTTAGAGAAGAACATTGGGCCGCTAACTAAAGCCATGATCCATGGTGGAAGTTTCAGTTTTGGACATATATCCTCAATCTCATATGAGAAAATTATTAATTGTTGTTACATGCTTATGCATAAAAGAGGAGTCCATTATCTGTTGTCTATGTTGTCCCGGTATGGATGTCTAAGTTGAGAATAATCAATAGCGAGAAATCCAATGCAAGCTTTCTCCTTAGACCTTTGTACAGGCGGCATAGAGGTACCCCTTTGTGACACTTGGTTAAAACATGTGCATTGTGATGATCCGGTAGTCCAAGCTAATTAGGACAAGGTGCGGGCACTATTAGTATACTATGCATGAGACTTGCAACTTGTAAGATATAATTTACATGATACATATGCTTTATTACTACCGTTGACAAAATTGTTTCATGTTTTCAAAATCAAAGCTCTAGCACAAATATAGCAATCGATGCTTTTCCTCTTTGAAGGACCATTCTTTTACTTTCATTGTTGAGTCAGTTCACCTATTTCTCTCCACCTCAAGAAGCAAACACTTGTTGATTCCTACATATTTGCATATTGCACTTATTATATTACTCTATGTTGACAATATCCATGAGATATACATGTTACAAGTTGAAAGCAACCGCTGAAACTTAATCTTCCTTTGTGTTGCTTCAATGCCTTTACTTTGAATTATTGCTTTATGAGTTAACTCTTATGCAAGACTTATTGATGCCTGTCTTGAAGTGCTATTCATGAAAAGTCTTTGCTATATGATTCACTTGTTTACTCATGTCATATACATTGTTTTGATCGCTGCATTCACTATATATGCTTTACAAATAGTATGATCAAGGTTATGATGGCATGTCACTCCAGAAATTATCTTTGTTATCGTTTTACCTGCTCGGGACTAAGCTTGGGGATGCTGATACGTCTCCAACGTATCGATAATTTCTTATGTTCCATGCCACATTATTTATGTTATCTACATGTTTTATGCACACTTTATGTCATATTCGTGCATTTTCTGGAACTAACCTATTAACAAGATGCCGAAGTGCCGCTGTCGTTTTCTGCTGTTTTTGGTTTCAGAAAGCCTAGTAACGAAATATTCTCGGAATTGGACGAAATCAACGCCCAGGGTCCTATTTTGCCACGAAGCTTCCAGAAGACCGAAGAGGAGACAAAGTGGGGCCACGAGGCGCCCAAACCCTAGGGCGGCGCGGCCCAGGCCTTGGCCACGCCGACCTGTGGTGTGGGGCCCTCGTGCCCCCTCCCGACTTGCCCTTCCGCCTACTTAAAGCCTCCGTCGCGAAACCCCCGGCACCGAGAGCCACGATACGGAAACCTTACCGAGACGCCGCCGCCGCCAATCCCATCTCGGGGGATTCGGGAGATCGCCTCCGGCACCCTGCCGGAGAGGGGATTCATCTCCCGGAGGACTCTACGCCGCCATGGTCGCCTCCGGAGTGATGTGTGAGTAGTCTACCCCTGGACTATGGGTCCATAGCTGTAGCTAGATGGTTGTCTTCTCCCCATTGTGCTTCATTGTCGGGTCTTGTGAGCTGCCTAACATGATCAAGATCATCTATCCGTAATTCTATATGTTGCGTTTGTTGGGATCCGATGAATAGAGAATACTTGTTATGTTGATTATCAAAGTTATGTCTATGTGTTGTTTATGATCTTGCATGCTCTCCGTTATTAGTAGATGCTCTGGCCAAGTTGATGCTAGTAACTCCAAGAGGGAGTATTTATGCTCGATAGTGGGTTCATGTCTCCGTGAATCTGGAGGGGTGACAAGAACCTCTAAGGTTATGGATGTGTTGTTGCCACTAGGGATAAAACATTAGTGCTATGTTCGAGGATATAGTCACTGATTACATTACGCGCAATACTTAATGCAATTGTCTGTTGTTAGCAACTTAATACTGGAGGGTTCGGATGATAACCTGAAGGTGGACTTTTTAGGCATAGATGCATGCTGGATGGCGGTCTATGTACTTTGTCGTAATGCCCAATTAAATCTCACAATACTCATCATAATATGTATGTGCATGGTCATGCCCTCTCTATTTGTCAATTGCCCAACTGTAATTTGTTCACCCAACATGTTGTTTATCTTATGGGAGAGACACCTCTAGTGAACTGTGGACCCCGGTCCAATTCTCTATACTGAAATACAATCTACTGCAATACTGTTCTACTATTTTCTGCAAACAATCATCATCCACACTATACATCTAATCCTTTGTTACAGCAAGGCGGTGAGATTGACAACCTCACTGTTTCGTTGGGGCAAAGTACTTTGGTTGTGTTGTGCAGGTTCCACGTTGGCGCCGGAATCTCTGGTGTTGCGCCGCACTACATCCCGCCGCCATCAACCTTCAACGTGCTTCTTGACTCCTACTGGTTCGATTAAACCTTGGTTTCTTACTGAGGGAAACTTGCCGCGTGCGCATCACACCTTCCTCTTGGGGTTCCCAACGGACGTGTCAACTACACGCATCAAAGGGTTCGATTCTTTAGCCGATGCTGCTCTCTCAGAAGCTAGTTTAGCCCTCTTTGCGAGAGGAACATCGTCATCGTCATCGGTAGAGCTGTTTAAAAACAGCACGCGGTTAGCATACAAGGTGACAAGAAGTATAAGTAACAAGAGTGTAAACACTCACAGGTCCAGATCATCTTCGTCCACGAAGAAACTTGTTGAACCCTTCTTAGCAGGAGGAGGCGAAGAAGCTTCGTCGGCATCATTATCTCTTCCTCTGGGACTTGATTCAGCCGAAGTGATAAGATCATCATGTACCTGCTTGCGACGTTTGCTCTTGAGAAAGGCGTCATCTTCAGTAGCTTCCTATTCTTGGACATCGCTGTCCTCAAGGGCGTGCTGGGCATCCTCGGTTCCCTCAGAATCGTCGTCGTCATCCTCTAATACCGCGCCGCTCTCGGGTGAGGGAGGATAGCATTGGGCGACAGCGGGGACCTGCAGAAGGATAGAAAACATGTAAGGCACAAAAAGAAAGAAGAACTAATGGCCGTAAACGAAGAACGACAAGGTTACCTCGGACGGAAGATGCTTGAAATCATAAGGAGGGCGCGCCGATGTCAGGACAATGGTGACCTTGGTGCTGAGGCATGTCAGGCGACGAACCTCGTTCTGGAGCTCCTCTGCCGACAGGTCGGCAGAGTTGACCCTCGACTTGTCGTTTTTGCCAGTGAAAAGCCACAGCTGGTGAGGGCGAGACATCAGCGGCTGCACTCGACGTTGTAGGAACACTGAAACTACTTCAGTACCGCACATCGTCAGGCCTCCTGAATTCTTCAGAGTGACAATTTGCTTGAATAGCTCGTCGGATGTCGCCTTTTCTTCGGGAGAAAGGGCGTTGTTCCAAGACTTCTTCTTATGAGCTACCAAGACATCGTCAAAAATAGGGAGATTCGAACGCCGCCCAGGAACAGCAGGGTCCCGAAGCTAGAACCACTTGTTGCGCCAGCCCTGGACGGATTCCTTCATCGGATAATCGAAGTAGTCGACCTCCTTTCTAACAACGAAGCCAACGCCGCCGACAACGGGGGGGGCCGTTGCTATCATTATGACGCTTCACATAGAAAATCTTCCTCCAAAGGCCCCAGTGAGGCTCAATGCCGAGGAAGGCTTCACATACGGTGATAAAAATGGAAAGGTGGAGGATGGAATTTGGGGTCAGCTGCCAGAGCTGAATCCCATAAAAGAAAAGGAGGGAGCGAAGGAACTCGTGCGCCGGAAGAGAGAGGCCACGGAACAGAAAAGCGACAAACATGACGGTGAAGCCCTTTGGGGGATTCGGGCGAGAAACCTGACCTGGGAGACGAACGTCATCCTCAGATGCGGAGATGAAGCCGAGGGCGCGAAGTTTGTTGATGTCGCGGTTCGTAATGGCAGAGGCGCTCCAGTCGCGGCTAACTTTGGCCGCCTCCGATGCGCTGCCACTCTTCTTTTTGCCCATGGCGAACGAAGCTTCTGATGGAGAGGCAGAGGAACAGGAGGCTTGAAGGAGAAGATGAACAGTGAACGGGGTAAAAGGTAAAAAGAAAGGAGGCTCCCTATTTATCCCGTAAAAATTTGAGCCCAGACGTGGCCATAACTCCACAAAGCATCGTGGGGAGAGAAGCAGATCTGACTGTACACGTGGCGCTAGAAGAAGGAGTGGAACCGGCGGCCCATTATTCCCACGTCGCGCGAAAAATGAGGAGACGCCTCGATCGTCGCGCGTGCACTAGTTAAGACCTAAAAACTACCTGCGCAGGACTAGGGTGGGCCCGTCAGGTCAAGTCCTATCAGTTGGCCCACAGTAGTTACACGTCAAGTCAAATCCCGTCAATCGGCCCACAACTATGACGTCATAAAAAATTGGAAGCATTCGAAGGAAACATAAAAAGTCATCGGATGAAGGATTTGAGTCCCGCACGGATTGCAAGCATCCGAACCTGGACTCGGGGGCTACTCCCATCGGGAGCACTGACGTGCACCCGATAAAAAGAAGATTCGACGGAATAAGCAGTCGAAGGAAAAAAGTTTGAAGTCTGTACCCAGACTCGTTAATTACTCCCATCGGGAGGATGTGATGCACACCCGTTAAAAGTTTTTTGCACTCCAGGATCATGCCCGGGGACTTGATTCTGTGTAGAGTAACGTTGTTTTTCCATCGGCAGTTAACCAACAAAAGTTGGGCACGTTACTCATTATCCTTTGCGTAAAGAAAATGTATCGGATGGCCTACGAAGACTTGCGAAAAAATTCGGCAGAGGAAAGTATTCGAGTAGTACAACTTGAGTCTACGCACGGATTGCAAGCATCCGTACCTAGACTCGGGGGCTACCCCCATCGGGAGCGCTGACGCGCACCCGATAAAAGGAAGATGAAGCATAATTAAGATGAACAAGAACAATGAAGGAGAAGAATGTCAGGAGAAAACATGCATTAGTATCTACCCGAATTATCTTCGGCTAGACACTCGGGGGCTACTGACGTGGGCATTACCCTTCGGGTAACCAGTATTGCCCTATCCGGTATTGACAAATTGGAGGCCTATGAAGATACCCGAAGGCGAGATGGGCCATGATACGTCCAATTTGCATCACTATTTTATATCATAATTTGCTGTTATTCATTGATATATTTCATATTGGGACACAATACTTATGTTATTTCATCTATTTTGCATGTTTCATGATTATTTGGAGATCGCGCACCGGAGCCAGGATTCTGCTGGAAAAAGCACCGTCGGGATGCAATATTTCGGAAGATCAACTGTGGAAGGAAATTATACCAAAAATCCTATTTTTCCGGATGACGGAGAAAGCCGGAAGGGGAGTCGAGGGGACCCAAGGTGGGCCCAGACCACAGGCCGGCGCGGCCCATGGCCTGGCCGCGCCACCTTGTGGTGTGGGGGCCCCACAGCCCCTTTCGCCTCCTTTTCTTCGCAAAACCCTTCGTCCCGAAAACCTAAGCTCCAGAGGGTACGTCGCGAAGAGCCACAGCCGCCTCTGCGGGGCGGAGAACACCAGAGAGAAAAGAGCTCTCCGGCGGGCAGGAATCCGCCGGGGAAATTCCCTCCCGGAGGGGGAAATCGACGCCATCGTCACCGCCATCGAGCTGGACATCATCTCCATCGCCATCACCATCATCTTCATCATCATCACCGCCATCTCCACCGCAGCACCTCGTCACCGCTGTAGCAATTTGGGTTTGATCTTGATTGTTTGATAGGGGAAACTCTCCCGGTGTTGATTTCTACTTGTTATTGATGCTATTGAGTGAAACCGTTGAACCAAGGTTTATGTTCAGATTGTTTTTCATTATCATATCACCTCTGATCATGTTCCATATGATGTCTCGTGAGTAGTTCGTTTAGTTCTTGAGGACATGGGTGAAGTCTAAATGTTAGTAGTGAATTATGGTTGAGTAATATTCAATGTTATGATATTTAAGTTGTGGTGTCATTCTTCTAGTGGTGTCGTGTGAACGTCGACTACACGATACTTCACCATTTATGGGCCTAGGGGAATACATCTTGTACTCGTTTGCCAATTGCGGGGTTGCCGGAGTGACGAAACCTGAGCCCCCGTTGGTATATCGATGCAGGAGGGATCGCAGGATCTCGGAGTTTAAGGTCTGTGGTTAGATTTATCTTAATTACTTTCTTGTAGTTGCGGATGCTTGCAAGGGGTATAATCACAAGTATGTATTAGTCCTAGGAAGGGCGGTACATTAGCATAGGTTCACCCACACAACACTTATCAAAACAATGAAGATTAATCAGCTGTATGTAGCGAAAGCACTAGACTAAAATCCCGTGTGTTCTCAAGAACGTTTGGTCATTATAAGTAAACAAACCGGCTTGTCCTTTGTGCTAAAAAGGATTGGGCCACTCGCTGCAATTATTTCTCTCGCACTTTACTTACTCCTACTTTATTCATTTGTTACATCAAAACCCCCTGAATACTTGTATGTGAGCATTACAGTGAATCCTTCATCGAAACTGCTTGTCAACACCTTCTGCTCCTCGTTGGGATCGACATTCTTACTTATCAAAGATACTACGATACACCCCCTATACTTGTGGGTCATCAAGACTATTTTCTGGCGCCGTTGCCGGGAGTGAAGCGCTATTGGTAAGTGGAATTGGTAAGGAAAACCTTTACTGTTTGTGCTGATTTTATTTCTGCCTGCTGCTAAAGTCATTATGGAGAGATCTTCTCTTCAATTTCTATTTGGGAAATCTACTACTACTGCAACGGTAGTGGATGAGGCGCCAGGTGAGGAAGTGATACCATATAAAATACCTATGAAAATTATTGAACGTGTTATGGATAACCGCTATGAATGGGATGGAACTGTCCATCCTGGTGATCATTTACTGTTTTTGCATGAATTATGCGGGTTATTCAAATATGCAGGTATTGCTATGAATGAAGTTAGAAAGAAACTATTCTCTATATCGCTGTCTGGTAAACCGGCGCATTGGTATAAATTGCTGAAGAATGGTGATTCTCTTGATTGGGAGGATATTGTGCCTTTATTTTATTCTAAATTCTATCCTCCAAGTGAAATTCACAAAGATCGTAACCGCATATATAATTTCTGGCCTCATGATGGAGAAAGTATTGCCCAAGCTTGGGGGAGATTGAAGTCTTTAATGCTCAAATGCCCCATTCATGAGCTTCCTGGTAATGTTATTATTGATAATTTCTATGCAAGACTTTTTTTCAAGACAAGACCTTGCTGGATACTTCTTGTTCTGGATCATTTACACGCAACAAAGAAGAGTTTAAAAGGGACCTTCTTGATCGGATCCAAGAAAATACTGGAGGTTGGGAGAACGACAAGGATATAGAATCAGGTATAATTTATGATTATAAATGCATTGAAGCTTTTATGGATACTGATAAATTTCGTAATATGAGTGCTACATATGGTCTTGATTCTCAAGTTGCTGCAAATCTTTATAAAGCTTTTGCCTCTCATTATGAATTGCCTAAGAAGAATTTTGATAAGTATCCTGAACCGTATAAAGATAAAATTGATTCATCTATTAATAAATGCGTTGTAGTTGAAACTGTTGATCATGTTATTCCTGAAGCTTATATTGAAAAAACTCCTTTCCCTGCTAAAATGAAGGAGTACTCTGTTATAAATAGTGCGGTTCATAAAAGTGAAAAGAAACCTATAGAACCTAAAGAACAAATAAAAGTTGAACCTGCTGTTGCAATAGTTAAAGATCTTGTGACTGAAAATGTGGAGGATGGTCATATTATTTTCTGTGAAGATGCTTCTAATATTGTTTCACATCCTAATAAACCCAAACAAGTTAGTGTTCCTATGCTATCTGTTAGAATTGGTGATCGTTGCTATTATGGTTTATGTGATATTGGTGCAAGTGTTAGTGCTATTCCTTATGAGCTTTACACGGAGATTATGCATGAAATTGATTCTTGTGAACTTGAAGATATTGATGTGGTTATTCAGCTGGCTAATAGAGAAACTATTTCTCCAATTGGTATTGTTCGAGATGTGGAAGTTCTATGTGGTAAGATTAAATATCCTGCTGACTTTTTGGTACTTGGTTCTCGCTGCTAGTGATTATTGTCCTATCATTTTTGGTAGACCTTTTCTAAATACTTGTGGAGCTATTATAGATTGCAAGAAAGAGAAAATTTTGACTAAATTTGCTGGTGAATCTTATGAGTTTAACTTCTCTAAATTTACCAAAACTCCTTATAAAGCTGATTTGCCTAGTGATGATTTTAAAATGGAGCAAGTGTGCATCTATTGTTCTTGTTCCTAATAATCCTTTGCAGCAACATTTGGAGAATAGCGAGAGTGAAGTTTTTAGGAAAGAAAGAGATGAGCTTGAGGAAATTTTTCTTCGCCAACCTATTCTCAAGCCTGATTTACCGGTGGAAGATTTGGGTACAACACCGCGACCAAAGAAAGATCCTGTTTTTGATTTAAAGCCTTTGCCTGATAATCTTAAATATGCTCATATTGATGATAAGAAAATATATCCTGTTATTATTACTTCTAAGCTTTCAGAGATTGAGGAAGAAAGGTTATTGGAAATATTGAAGAAACACCGAGGAGCTATTGGCTACACTCTTGATGATTTGAAGGGGATTTCTCCTTCTATTTGCCAACATGCTATCTATTATATAATTAAAACAGAAGACAAACAATGGCTTAGATTAAACGGTTTGAATTGCACGGCCAGATTTTAGGGAGCTCCGGTTGGAAAAAAATAGCACTTCCGATCCGGCCAATACCATGATACGTGAGCAACTAAAACGTTCCAGATTTTATGGAGCTACAGTTGGAAAAAAACAAATGGCACTTCCTATCCGGCCAATACCCTGATACGTGAGCAACTATTCCAAATTTTATGGAGCCACAGTTGGAAAAAAAAACACTTCCAATTCGGCCAGAAGGTTTGCAGATAGAATCCCGATCGACGAGTTCCGGGCAACAACAAGAAGACCTCTGGGTTTACGGCAAGATCTAGTTAGAATCCCGACCGATGAGTTCCGGGCAACGACAACAAGATCTCTGAGTTTACGGCAAGATCTACATATGACGAGACGGCTATAGCGGGCTGCATCTCCTGATGAAACTCTTCATGATCGGTTTGCATCTCCCAAGGTACAGATTCAATGAATCTCCAAACGGCCCATGCATGAGTTAGCTTCCAAATATATTGAGGTTTGCAATTCATGTTGATATATCAGGTCTCCCAATCCATATACAAAGATGTCTTGGTGGTTTAGATCGATCAGTGGTAAGGATACAGCGGAACTGGTGAACTAAGATGCAGCGCGTGGTCTGTGTCAACAGCCTCTCTCCTATACTGCAGTCAACGGTTGCCACACTACGTCACGAGAGATCGTTGGCATCCACGGCTCCTGCTCCGCCTCCAGCCGGGTCATGCAAATACAAGGGGGCACTACCAAATCTTGCAACAACGAGGGCACTCCATTGATCAATGTGGCTGTGTGGGTAAGTTGATTAACAGTCTTTGCAAGTGTATTACTAATTGGTCAGTTCGTGAACCTGGAAATTACTGCATATAAGATCGTTTATTCCTTGCTGCATGATTTACTCCTATATTATCTTTCGTTATACTTCTCAATATTGCACAGAGAATTATACTATTGAAAAAATTGCTTTAATTATACGTATTAATTATATGAAATATTTTCATCTCAAAAAAAAAGTTATATGAAATATTTAAAATTTAGGACCCTGTTTTCATTCGCACCGGGGCACCAAATTTTTGAAGACCAAGTAGCCATTAGAATCGATGGCGAGTCTAGGCAGCATATACGGCGACGGAAGCAGATGGCGAGTCTAGGCAACACATACGGCGACGGAAGCTAAAGAGCTTGGGCTCCCATTATTTTCTGATCGATGATCGACGAGCATTAGCCTGAGGTTTGTGTCCAATTTTCGTCATTTTTTATATCATTGTGTATGTCATATTCTCTCCTTGAATTAACATGCAGTTCATGCATTGTGCAGACAAACAATTTGACAAAGGTTAGCTCATACATAAGTCTGGATGCGTTGTATAAAAAATAGAGGAAAGTTTTGAGTAAGAAGTCAGACATATCTAATAATTAAGGATGAGAGAAGTATATTTGCTTGCCGACGATGTCTAGCAACAAAATGCTCACCTGGTATGGTGCCATGGGGGTTAACACAAGACAAAACTTCAATAAAGAGCCATTACATATGCCTGAGTTGTATCTATCAAGTAGTATCCTAAACCTATTTTTTGCTATCTATGTTTTGTTGACAAGATATTTAAAATATCATTACAAAATATTCAGTATATCACAGGCTGCTTACTTAAAATTAGACAAGATATTTCTCATCATAGGATTGAATATTTACAGATACTTAAAGAAGATAATAAGCGTTGAGGAAAAAAATGTCAAAGGGGCAAATAGAACTAGCATGATCTAAATATCAAAAGAATTTCATTAATCTATGAATATCATTTGCCAAATAAAGTTGGTATATCATTTTTCATGTATTGTATTGATAATACATATGTATATACTATCTAAGCATATTATTATGAATAGACAGTGAAAAAACATCTATCTATTATATTATTAAAACAACAAACAACCAACGGTATAGATAAGCTAGCCATAATCAAATCAATAACAACGGACAAGATTAAAAAGTGAAGTCTGGCCGGTTAAGATTTTGATACGTGCACATACCGTGTTTTTCTCCCTCACGTCTACACCCTGTACGAGAAAGATCACCTTCTAGGAGAAAACCTAATATGAGTCCCTTTAAAAGTCTAATCGCCGCCGCCTCTCTGGCTGTGGTAACCCCTGCTCCGCACGGTCCTCATCCCGGTTGTTCAGATACTGCTGGGGCCTCGCGCCATCCCAACGCTAGCACCACCAGATCTCCTCCTCTACGAGCTTGAGCTATCGAGAAGTCGGACGGCCACGGCCACACAAAGATGAAGTGGCAGCCACACAGTTGCAGTAGGAATTTTTTTCGACCTGATGTGAGTATGCAACACGGATTCTCTTTCTCCGCTGTTTTGGTACAACACTCTTTCTCTGCTGTTTTCGCGCAGATTTCCGATTGATTTGCCCGCTGGCATGCATGAGGAGCCGGAGTCCAATTCTGATATCTGCGTGCTGAACAGAAGGAACTAAAACAGAAAACATACACAGTTAGTGCTAGATTGATTTGAAAGCAGGGAGGATGGTCGCATCAAGATGCTTGAGGAGATGGTTTTGTGACATCAGGCGTCAAAGCACCAGCCTTCAGGCTGCAGTTAACAGTCACGAACTTACGATGCATCGGCGGCTGCCGGATTCTTGGGAGACACAGTTGTTCATATCCTTCTCGATGATCGCCGGGGCAAGTAATCCAACAGTATTTTCCTATGTCTCTGACGTTCTTGTAGGGCTGTGTAATCCGGCAGTCAGGCTGCATCATGAGAAGCCTTCAATTGATTTGTGTTAACACTTAACACCAGTGGCTGATCAGGTATGTGGTAAGCAATCCCAGTCAAGAAAATCTGTTCGTGCTTATAATGTTTTGCCAAACTGTTCTGTACTTTTGGTAGTGAGTACGT
The DNA here is from genome assembly GCF_022539505.1 of Lolium rigidum. Taxonomy (NCBI): domain Eukaryota; kingdom Viridiplantae; phylum Streptophyta; class Magnoliopsida; order Poales; family Poaceae; genus Lolium; species Lolium rigidum. Next base: position 78,920 of record NC_061510.1, on the reverse strand, counting down.
CAGACGAGTTGGCAGAGTACTCACATGTGTTCTATCAATAGAAGAAGCACGTAGGTTTTAATTAGCTAAGCTCATATACGATTTTCTCTCTTGCTGTTTCAGGTATGTGGTCAATATATATGATTAGTCATATCCGGAAATGGGGAGGGCCATACTTTACACGATAATGAAGCAAGTTTAGATATCTGATGTGAATTTATATGATGTGGGGAGCCTATTTGGGTCATTCTTTCCTGGCCACCATTGTCAATGTATCTGGAGCCTTGGTGCTTTATCATCAATAGTTCAAACTATTAAGTAGCCTGTCAGGTCTGCAAACTGAACTTACTTTCAGATTTAGCGAGAGTGCTTTTGTAATGTTAGCTATAACTGATTTCCATGCTAATAAAAAAAGGACGCAACCTTTATATGATTTTCTTTGAATTTTATAAAATTGTATACAAGAACAGTGGCAAATACTACATGCTAGATTCTATAGGTCAATCAATTAACATAGCAGTATTCATTTTTATAGCCTATTTCAATGACGTCGTACCATGTATCACTTGTGCCATAATAACATAAACTTTTCCATAAATTTTAAATACTATAAATTTAATATGGGTGCTCTTCGTTGGAATTTTATTTGGCCTTCCTTACATAGAATACATCTTATACCATACAGTTTGGCATTGTTTAATTATATCAGAAAAAAAACATGTTGGCATCTTAATTATTCTGTAAAAATAGAGTGATATGTTGACCTATTGGTGAACGAATTATGTGTATGACCAAAAAAGAAATCAAATGTCTCTTTAAAACACAAAAAACATTCGCATGTAAGTAATTGATAAAATATAAAAATAAAAACCGTGTAATACTTCCACAGAAAAAGGAGATTAGCATGTGGGATATTTTTAAAAGCCATATAGTGTAAACTATATATCAAAAGTCCTTGGTGGAATATAATTATCATTATGTATAAAATTATTAATAAGAATTAACTCTACGTCTTTGATGTAGAGTGCATAAGTAGATCAATTCATTAATGCATTTAGATGGAAATCCATTGATTTATATGTAAAATTTGACATAGAACTTAAAATGGAAAAAAAGCTAAAACTAAATTAAATAACCATTTTCACTCACTACAAATAAATTCTAAATGAGATAGCTAAACAATAGAATAAATTACAACAAGAAGAGCATGCGTAGGAGCATATGAGTCATTGGCACTGTTATTTTTTGGCATTCAAACTGTGTTTACTACTTCACTATTATATACATTAAAAATGATATTTCAGACGGGGCATGTAAAGAAGAATAGCACGTTATTTGTGTCGCAAGTTTCAATCAATAAGTATACGTAATCGTCGTAAAATTGTATAATGAAGAAAATATCAACACCAAAATGGACATGTATAAGAACATATAGTATATCTAGGAGCGCAAATGCGCGGGTCACCGTTGCTAGTTAATATGGAAGATGATGCAAAGCCTGTTGTTGAACATCAGCGTCGTCTAATTCCGAAGATGAAGGAGGTGGTAAGGAATGAGGTATTAAAACTTCTTGAAGCTGGTATTATATATCCTATTGTTGATAGTAGATGGGTTAGTCCCTGTGCATTGCGTTCCTAAGAAAGGAGGAATGACTGTTGTGCCTAATGATAATGATGAGCTCATCCCTCAAAGAGTAGTTGTAGGGTATAGAATATGCATTGATTTTCGAAAAGTTAATAAAGTTACTAAGAAAGATCATTACCCTTTACCATTTATTGATCAAATGCTAGAAAGGTTGTCTAAAAATACTCATTTTTGCTTTCTTGATGGTTATTCTGGGTTTTCACAAATTGTTGTTAAAACTAAAGATCAAGAGAAAACCACTTTTACTTGTCCCTATGAAACTTATGCTTATAGGCGTATGCCTTTTGGTTTATGTAATGCTCCTGCTACTTTTCAAAGATGCATGTCTGCTATTTTTCATGGCTTTTGTGAGAGTATTGTGGAAGTGTTCATGGATGATTTTTCTGTCTATGGGAATTCTTTTGATAGTTGCTTGCGAAACCTTGATAAAGTTTTGCAGAGATGTGAAGAAACTAACCTTGTTCTTAATTGGGAGAAATGCCACTTTATGGTTAATGAAGGAATTGTATTGGGACATAAAATTTCTGAGAGAGGTATTGAAGTTGATAGAGCTAAAGTTGAAGCAATTGAGAAGATGCCCTATCCGAGGGATGTTAAATGTATTCGTAGTGTTCTTGGTCATGCTGGGTTTTATAGGAGATTTATTAAAGATTTCTCCAAGATTTCAAAGCCTCTTACTAATCTTCTTCAAAAAGACGTACCTTTTGTTTTTGATGATGATTGTAAGGAAGCTTTTGAAACTCTAAAGAAATCCTTAACAACTGCTCCTGTAGTTGAACCTCCTGATTGGAATTTGCCTTTTGAAATTATGTGTGATGCTAGTGATTTTGCTGTAGGCGCTGTTCTTGGACAACGAGTAGATAAAAAACTGAATGTTATTCATTATGCTAGTAAAACTCTTGATGCTTGCTCAAAGAAATTATGCTACAACTGAAAAAGAATTATTAGCTGTAGTCTTTGCTTGTGACAAGTTTAGATCCTATATTGTTGATTCAAAAGTCACAATTCATACTGATCATGCTGCAATTAGATACCTTATGACAAAGAAAGATGCTAAGCCGAGGCTTATTAGATGGGTACTTCTTTTGCAAGAATTTGATTTACATATTGTAGATAGGAAAGGTGATGATAATCCTGTTGCTCGATAATTTGTCTAGATTGGAAAATATTGCTTATGATCCTGTTCTCGTTAATGATAGTTTTCCAAATGAACAATTGGCTGTAATAAAGGTGAGCTCGCGAGATAGCCCTTGGTATGCTGATTATGCTAACTTTATTGTATCCAAGTACTTGCCTCCAACCTTTTCAGCTCAGCAAAGGAGGAAATTCTTTTATGACTTGAGGCATTATTTTTGGGATGACCCACACTTATATAAAGAAGGAGTGGATGGTATTCTGCGAAGGTGTGTTCCCGAATATGAACAACAAGAAATATTGAGTAAATATCATGGTAGTGCTTATGGAGGACATCACGCCGGAGATAGAACCGCGCAAAAGGTTCTACAATCAGGTTTTTATTGGCCAACTCTCTTCAAAGATGCAAGGAAGTTTATTTTATCTTGTGATGAATGTCAAAGGGTTGGTAATATCTCCGGACGCAATGAAATGCCTATGAATTATACTCTTGTTATTGAACCATTTGATTGTTGGGGATTTGACTTCATGGGACCTTTTCCGTCTTCGAAGGTAACACTCATATACTTGTTGCTGTTGATTATGTTACTAAATGGGTGGAAGCCATACCTACAAAAAGTGCTGACGGTGAGACCTATTTAAGAATGCTTTTAGATATTATTTTTCCTAGATTTGGAGTTCCTAGATATATTATGACTGATGGAGGTTCTCATTTTATTCATGGAGGTTTTAGAAAAACTCTTCCTAGGTATGGTATTAATCATAGAATTGCTTCCGCTTATCACCCTCAAACTAGTGGTCAAGTAGAATTATCGAATAGAGAGATTAAATCTATTTTGGGAAAGACCGTTAATAAATCTAGAAAGAATTGGGCTAGTAAATTGAAGGAAGCACTATGGGCTTATAGAACTGCTTATAAAAATCCCATGGGAATGTCACCCTATAAAATGGTTTACGGAAAAGCTTGCCATTTACCTTTAGAACTAGAGCACAAAGCTTATTGGGCTGTTAGAGAACTAAATAAAGATCCTAAACTAGCCGGTAATAAGAGGTTGCTGCAATTAAGTTCTCTAGATGAATGGAGAAGTGAAGCTTATGAAAATGCTAAACTCTTTAAAGAGAAAGTTAAGAAATGGCATGATAGAAGGATCATCAAAAGAGAGTTTAATATTGGGGATAAAGTCCTATTGCATCGGTCTCGTCTCAGATTCTTTGCGGGGAAATTACTCTCGAAATGGGAAGGACCATATGTTGTTGAGGAGGTGTATCGTTCAGGAGCAATTAAAATTAGCTCTCTCCAAGGCAATGCTACGCAAGTGGTGAATGGACAAAGACTCAAGCATTATATCTCGGGTGATTCTTATAATGTTGATGTTGATATTATTCAAGTGGAAACACCGGAGGCTTTCATCAAAGGAAAAATTGACAGTCCGCCAGAACTCGACTTTGAATAGGTAACAGTACTGGTAATGAAAAGTTCGCAATTTACTTTCCGAACAATGTTTTTGCTGTTTTTGGAAAATATGAAAAATTACGAGATCGAAACAGAGTGAAGGAGACGCACGAGGGCGTGCCCCCATAGGCCGGCGCGGGCCCCAGCCTGGCCGCGCCGCCCTATGAGGACACCGCCTCGTCGCCTCTTTCCGACTGCGGTTCGACCTGGTACTTTCCGTTTGTTCTAAAAAAAATTACTATATAATCCCCGGACCCCCGGAGGTCCGTATATCGTTTTCTCGACGTGTTTTGTTTCGAGCTGTCTCCGCCAGGATCTATTTTCAATCTAGGAGCACCATGGCCTCCGACAACAAGGGCAAAGGGCCTTCGAAGGAAGAAGTGAAAAGGGTGTCGTCAAAACAAGAGCAACAAGCTGTTGGGAGTAAGCAAGTCTTGGTGGGATCTGTCGATACTCGACGTTCTTTCTCTCATAACTTGCAGGGACCCTTACCACCTGCTCTTGGCGTCGACTCTTTCCCTGCGCTGGAAGAAGCTCTACGGACTACCGATGAGTTTTGTGGTCAATACCGGGCTCTAAGAAGAGAAGTGGAGATACTCAGGGAGGAGAATTACCGACTCCGTAGAATGCTGGAATATTACTTGATGCCCGTCACCAGGTCGCCACCGCCGACTTCAGATAACAATGAATCTCTTCGAGACTTAGTGCAGATTTGCCAAACTGAGAAGCTGAAGTCGAAGGAGATCCGTAAGAAGCGCATGAGGAATTCATCATCACCATCGCCAAAGGATTGATTCATCATCGGTATTGGCATCCCCTTGGTTTGTTCCAAGCTTGGGGGAGTGCCGCGGTATCACATCATCACTACCTTTTACTTTTTACTATCAAGTAGTGTCATATCATGAGTAGGGAAGTTATTATATAAGATGGGTTGCGGTTAGGAAGTATCTCTCCTTTAGTTGGTTGTCTATGTATCCCTTGGGGTGAGTTATCGATATGAAATATTAATGAGAAGTCTTATCATTTACATATTGCACACCTTATTTTAGTTTGCAATTTCTATTATATGATTGATTTTGATTTTAGTATTGGTACCACTTTGGGAGCATTGAGTAAATCTATTTGGTTTTGGCAAACTTAGCATTGGTCAATAGCAACAACAGCTTGAGGTTTAAGTAGAAAAGAGAAATACATATAGTTGTTTCATTGTCTTCCTTTCTTGTTAGCTCATAGCTTATTATTCTGAAGTTAAAATTGTTTGTGCTTGCAAGAAAGATGCATGATTATGTCTATCACATGTATATTCGTTTGTTTCCCTCAACTCTTATGCTTGCTAATTAACCTTGCTAGCCAAACACCTGTACTGAGAGGGAATGCTTCTCGTGCATCCAAACCTTTAAACCAAAACCCATGCCATGTGTGTCCACTATAACTACATATTATGTGGTATTTCCTGCCATTCCAAGTAAATACTTCATGTGCTACCTTTAAAACAATTCAAAATTTATTACTTCTTATTTGTGTCAATGTTTTATAGCTCATGAGGAAGTATGTGGTGTTTTATCTTTCAGTCTTGTTGGGCAACTTCCACTAATGGACTAGTGGCTTCATCCACTTATCCTATAATTTTGAAAAAGAGCTGGCAACGGGGTTCCCAGCCCCAATTAATCAACTTTCATTAATAACTCTCTTCACATGTTTTGCTCTGGTTCATCAGTAAGCAACTTAATTTTGCAATAGACACTCCTCCATGGTATGAGATTGTTGGAAGGCACCCGAGGATTCGGTCAGCCATGGCTTGTGTAAGCAAAGGTTGGGGGGAGTGTCATCCTTAAATAAACTAAAGTACATGTGTAAACAAAAGTGAAGAGGGATGATCTACCTTGCTAGTAGAGATAACGTCCTTCATGGGAGCTGTCACATCCCGAAATTTTCTAAATTTTAGAATGTAAAATAAAATAAATTTAATGATTGATTGTTTGAAATTGATTGAAAATTCACAAAGAATTAAAACTTTTTATAGTTATTTACAAGTTAATCCCAAAAATAGTATTTTCAAAGACTTTTGGTTTCAAAGTATTTTCAAAATCAAACATATATGCCAAATGTATATAATGATTATTTTAATTTCACAAAGGGATATTAAAAGGTTTTTTGCAAAATATAGAGTTTTCATAAAACTTGGTTTTCAAAAGATTTTTCAACAATTCTCTATTTTGTTTGGAGGTTTAAAACTTATTTGAGAAAAACATTAAACCCTAAAAAGGCACTATAGCCACATAGATATATATGTCAAATTTTGGTTTTATAAACTTTGTATTTTTGTCCCAAATTTGATTTCGTATTAAAGAAAATTATTAGGCTTTATTTTATATGAAGATGAAGAAACTCCCTTTGAATGCATGTACTCGACTTCATTAATTAGGCTTTCCTACCAAGTCCCATAAGAAAATTATTAGGCTTTATTTTATATGAAGATGAAGAAACTCCCTTTGAATGCATGTACTCGACTTCATTAATCTGAAACATTTGCAAGAACTGATATATTCTCATCGCGTGGTACATGCGATAAGCTACTCTCAAACAAACAAAAACTAATATATTCACACAAGAAATCCATCTAAACTAAGAAACGAAAATATACTAATTTGGACGGATTCAGCAAGAAGCAATTGTGTTCTCACATTTGATCAGTGGAGCAGTCTTTAAACAATACCTTCTGCTGCAGTAGTCGAAGAAGATCATTCACCATCACACTGTACTCTCCCTCCACGTCAAACCACTTCAAGTGTAGAATGCCAACTTCAGGAAAGAAAAAGGAGCAACATTACTCAAATTCACCATCACTGTAGCTGAACCTTTGACTCATAATGAAGTTGTCAGTGCTTCTTCTTCACATTTTCCTGCCGACCCAAAGCAGCAGCAACTCCAATGGATGAATTGTTTCCACTAACTGAAACGACCAACAAAACTCAGAATAGTTCCACAAACATATCCGTACAGCGTGCCTTGCAATGGTCAAACTTTATTCTGCACATGCATCGGATACAGTCTGGGGATATGTTGTCTCTGAACCATTGTCATCCTCAACGAAGAGGTTGTTCGTCAGAGCATCAGGATAAACTCAAATTTGGCATAAAACAGAAATACCTAATTCGGCGCAGGAGACGCGGCATCGTCTGTCGGTGGCCACGCGGAGTGGGACGACGACCACGTTCGTGACGTGGTGTCCGCCGGGATTGGGCCGTTTGAGGTGGCCAAGGCAACGCGCCGGCGTTGAGTTACTGCTCCGGCAACGCCGAGGCGTGAAGCTGCTATCCTGCAGGCACGGCGGCGTCACACTGCTGCCCTGCCGCCGCGGCGCCGTCGCACTTCTTCCCTCGACGGGGAGTAGGGCACGGCGACCGTTGGTGACGCATCGATGGAGCTCGCGCCGGGGCGATCCTGAACAAATTTTTTTTCAATTATGAGATGCAATCGTGAGGGAAGTGGGGAGAGTGCTCCCGTGAATTTTGGATCGAGGGTTGCAAACTTTTCATCAGCTGGCATATTCCTCTGCGTCGGAGTACAGTCCGTCAAACTTATTTGCTAAGCGCACATGAAAAGAATGATTAGGCTAATGCAACACACCATTTAGTGGGCCTGATGGTGCGGTTTTAGCAGGTCTGGTATGTTTTATGGGGTGGCTTTAGAAAAATTCATGTTCGCTCTTTTATAAGTAGTAGAGATTACCATACGTAACTTCACAATTTTATTTCCTTAGATCTACACCTTCGTTTAGAATAGTTGTTCTTCCGTTAAGTTTGTAATTAGATCCTCTACAACTTTCATGTAGAAAGTTTTTCCATCCGAGCAACTTATTCGGACAACTTTTTATACACCATTAGAACTGCAACCACTTATGTTTAGTTTTGTAAAATTCATATCTTAAGTTCTATGCGTCGGATTTCGACAAACCCTATACCGTTGGAATCAGCAAATCACGTAGATCATGTTAGACATTTTGCATGTCAGTTTCGCTCACTTTATTTTCGAGGTATCCCTTTGATCCGCAACATCATCTATGAAACAAATTTTACAAACTTTTTTTCGAGAGATTCTTTCGGCGATACGCTTGTAATGAAATTCTCTACAACTTCCGTGTATAAAGGTATTACATCCGGAAAACTTCTTCTAATGACTTTTCGCGAAAAGTGCGGTCCTATGACTGGCTTCAACATAGTTTCTTTAGCCAAATTAATCCTTATGATCATACCCATCTTCCAGGATCAGTTATAATTCTTTATCATGTTCATATATAATGCATATCCTATTCTTAGTTGTCTAGTTCACCTTATTCTAATGACAATTGAGCTATTTGAGTAAATGGTGACCAATCTTAGCTATGGATTTTCCCTTGTGCAAGTGTTATGTTGAGTCACTATACTACATAGCAAATGTTTTGAACCCTTGATGTCATTAGCATCTTTGACCCACATCTTCAATATCATTCATACATATTCAACCTTATGTCCACTTAATATTATGGGCATATATTGAACTATTCAATTTACAAATGAGTTAATTGAGTAATGCAATATATCACAAGTTCATACCCAAGCCTATGTGTAATTCATATTATTTTGAGTAATTGTTGTCACACTTATTCAATAGTATTGTTGTTGCACTATTTGCCATTTATGTGATTCAATTCACATAAGCCGTTTCAAATTCTTTTCATGCTTTTGTAAAGCATAAAACTTCTTCAATTATATCTTGGATGATCCAATTCTTTCTAATCATGTGACTTTCCGTCCAAACTCTCACAGCCTTGTCTTCCAAGCCAAACCTCATGCCACACTTTAGTACCATAGAGCGAATTCCGATTGTTGTCTTGTTTGATTTTGTTGTTGTTGTTGTTGAATGGTGTGTTTATGTTGTGTTATATTTTATATTATAGTTCGTACGGAGAGGCACGTATTTTGATTAAGAGAAGTGAACGCGCTTCGACTACCAAAAGGCAAGTGACATTCAAATCCTACTCGTTTTAAATTATGCATTAGTTGTTTTGAAACTAGTATGCATGGTAGGATTTTGTTTTCAAAAGTAAAGTATTATGCTATGCTTAGCAAACCCTAGTAGTGTGTAGCTACTCCTGAACCTATTAATAGGATACTTTATTTTTGCTCTGCAACATCAAATGCCAAATCCTGTTTCATTGTTTTGATTATGATGGTTTGAAAAGTGAAAATTAACAACCCTTAATGAAACACCTGGGTGGATTGGTTGATTGGTGGGCGGCTGCTCAGGTCCACGCCCCGAGTGGGCTAAAGTGGTGAATCCCTGAGAGTTCGCATGTTGTAGAGTGGTCGCTTTTATCGCACACCTGGTTTTCACCAGGGGATCGTGTGGGGGTTTACTACCTGTGAGGGGTTTTAAGCTTGTGAGTTCCACTTGTGGATGACCACCCAGGATTAAAGAGATTATTATGTCGTCCATGTTTTAGTTAGCTTCCAGTGCAGCCTTATGGTATTATGGGCTCTGCCGGGATTAAGTAAGTTGTGGGGGTTCAACTTGTGGCTAGACAGCGGGTGGAGGCGACGGCCAAGGGAACGGGTCTAGTTTGTATGGTTGAATTCTTCTTCTGAAAGATCTTGTCTCATTCTTCTCTTGGGAAGGGTGGGTCGTAAGGTGAAAGTGCACAACCTCTCGAGAGTTAAACCTAAGATCTTAGCCGTGTCCCCGGTTACGGACAATTTGAGCTTCTAGGCAAGGAATGTACGGAAGAATCTCATCATTGTTTTCTGAATGTATTTAAAATTTGATCAACCTTGAAAAACTCATGGGAGATGTAACCATGTGATTATTCTAAAACCCATGAAGGATTTAACCATGGTGTGATTTCATAATGTCATTCAAAGGATTTAAAAATGTTTTGTTTTAAATAAAATATAGGATAAAATTGGCTTTATGCAAATTTGCCTAAACTCCACTTGCCAAATATCATGTAGATAGTCATGCCCAAAACTGCCACCATATAAATGTCATTTGCCGCACATCATTGTACCGACCTCCATTCGTGGGGCTGCATATTCAAACGTGCAGGATTTTTCTGAGGAGAAGTACGTGGTAGGATCTCGAGTCTACATTCCAACATGACTGCCTGTGGCACATGAAGAAGATGAAGGCTCATTGATGATTTACTTTCCGCTGTGTTTGTTTTGAGCTAGTCCATGTGACTATGCAATTTGTAAGGTTTTACTTTACCCTCTCGGATCAACGATGTAGTAATTTGATACTATTGCAATGATTACTATATTTTGTAATGTGTGTGCTATCAGTGATCCCGGGAATAGCACTATACACAGGTATCTTGCCTTTATTAAAAGGTAGGGTGCTACAAGAATGGTATCAGAGCATAGTGTTGCATGTAGGATCGAGACCCTAGGTTTGAATTAGAAATAGGAAGACCCTAGGATGAAAAATTTATCTAATCCTATTTCAATTAAAAAGATGTTTGCTTTGTGAACCTCTTGTATTCTCATCTATTCCATCATCAAAATTGTTTTTCTCTCACTTTAGATGACCACCTTATCAAAACTATCAACAAGGACCGACGATGACCTTGTGCCTGAAGTGAGGGACTACTGCTTCATGTGATATTCTTCGACTCTGCAAGAAGTGTTTCATGGGATACCAATGAAGAACTTGAAGAAAGACTTCGATGCAGACTGCGCAACACATGAAGATACACCTAAGGAGTAGAATAGAAACTTGAAACATCCAAAGCAGAAATAGACCAGACCACCATTAGCTCTCTTTTTGTTGAAACAACGCTAGCATAGAAAAGTACTGATCTTACCAAATTGCGGTATGACCATACTATTTTGTTTGAACCATGTTGCTTGATGCTTGTTAGATGATTGTTGTTTTCCGAATTGCTTTGATGTGATGTGTTTGGGTAGGAAATCTTCTTTAGACCTTCCTATCTATTCTCATCTATACCTAACCTAGAGAATGTTTTCTCGGCAACTCGTCATGAAGACAATATTAGTAAAAACAACCTTGATGTTCCTATCAAGATGAAGAGCATAGAGTGTGAGATACGCAAAACCCTAGTTAGGGATCGATAAAAATGTTTTCAAAACAGATCAATAATGGGGATTGAAACATTGATTCAACTCTCCATGGAACTTTTATCAAATGGTGAGGTTGACCAAGAGTTAGAATACAAGATATACCAAACTGAAAACAAGAAAATGATTGGGTGCGACATGGATTGGCCCCCATGACGACTACTCATATTGTTTGCTCTTGTTATGAGGAATGGTAAATCTAGAGAGATGTTCCTACAAGAGAGACGTCGTTGTTAAGCCTGAACCATAGGGTGAATAGATATTATGACCTTATAGTAGGCAAGTGTCGCCAAGCATAGGACTACGCTTAGTTTGAAGATCTAGCCACTAGATGAAGAGTGGTGGAAAGTTGTCGAAGACACAAAGAAGGAAAAGATGAAGGATGCCTTGAAGTGCTCTCATAAATGTTTTCCGATTGACCCAAGGAGTGACCCATCAGTATCAAAATTAGTTCAACCAACCATTTGGATTAGAAGCCCTACTACGAAGGAACCTTTTTGACTCACCTTGAAGAGATATGTTGTTCACTATATGTGAATAACAACTACCTATTGGATATTAACTCAGAAGCCCTAAGCCATAGGTATTTCCAAAAGATGACCCGAGGCCAAGTCCCATCCAAGATGAGCTTAACCCAATACCTAAGACTACCTAACAAAAGTTTCTTTTAAGGGTGGTAGAAGCCATACCCTTGGATTATGGATTTACACCGGATGCCGCATGAGATGGTACTTGGAGATGGTATCACAAGGAGTTTCCCATGAGTATACTTAAGATAATACCCATGGAATGAATACCCTCATATGAATGGATACCGTTGATGGTATAACCGCATATGGTTTAGTGTCAATTTTTCAAAGCTCAAGGTTAACTTCCGAAATCTCCTCGGAGATGTTCGAAAGAGAAACAATACAGAAGACGAACCTTTTAGAAGACCTGAACCCAAAACCTTTTCTTTCTAGCCTTTCTCAAATCTCGAGGACGAGATTTCTTTTAAGGGTGGTAGTCTGTCACATCCCGAAATTTTCTAAATTTTAGAATGTAAAATAAAATAAATTTAATGATTGATTGTTTGAAATTGATTGAAAATTCACAAAGAATTAAAACTTTTTATAGTTATTTACAAGTTAATCCCAAAAATAGTATTTTCAAAGACTTTTGGTTTCAAAGTATTTTCAAAATCAAACATATATGCCAAATGTATATAATGATTATTTTAATTTCACAAAGGGATATTAAAAGGTTTTTTGCAAAATATAGAGTTTTCATAAAACTTGGTTTTCAAAAGATTTTTCAACAATTCTCTATTTTGTTTGGAGGTTTAAAACTTATTTGAGAAAAACATTAAACCCTAAAAAGGCACTATAGCCACATAGATATATATGTCAAATTTTGGTTTTATAAACTTTGTATTTTTGTCCCAAATTTGATTTCGTATTAAAGTATTTTTCATAACGAATCCAACGGTACCTTATTTGCATTTTTTCGATTTTATTTGAAGCTCCAAAGTGCATTTACAATTTTGTTCAAAAAAAAAAAGGTGCAGCCGACCGAGCGGCCTACCGCCCGCGCGCGGTAGCCAGCGCGGCGTCGCCCACGCCGCGGCTCACCTGGCCGAATCGGCCCACCTGGACGCCCAGCCTTCCCCGCGGCCCAGTGCACCCCCGCCAGATCGCCCAGCACCCCCGCCGCCGGCCCAAGAAGCCCACCCGGCGGACCAAACCCTAAGCCGCCCCAGCTCCCTATAAATACCTGCCAGGACCCGCCCCGAGAACGCACATCCAGCGCATCTCTCCTCCGCGCAGCCCATGCACGCAGCTCTGCTTCTCTGCTGCCTTTTCTCGCGCAGCGCGACGCACGTATGCGCACAACGCCTGCCGTGACGCACGCACCAGAGCCCTGCCCGATCGTTAGCACATACGCGAAGGCTGCTGTACTAGCTCGCGGGGCATAATGGCGCTGCTCTCTCCCGCTCCCGATGCAGTTCGTGTCATACGGTGCAGCACACTCGACGCAACATCCGCAACGCTATTTGGAGAACGCCGCGATCCAATACATCCCTCGCACGGTAATAATTCTATTTCCGCTCTTTTTCGTAGACTAGTAAGATCGCACGTGCAACGCACGTTTATACTCATTTACACTTTGTCTTAGTCACCAAATATAGGATTAGGGTATTGCGTGCAACGCACGTTTATACTCATTAACACTTTGTCTTAGGCACCAAATATAGGATTAGGGTATTGTGTTTGAGTAACAGAACACATCAACAACATTTTCCTTCAAACAAGATGGAGTCAAGAGTGTATAATTTATTATCAAATAGCTAGATATAAAAGCAAAACGGATTGGCTTTCCTACCAAGTCCCATAAGAAAATTATTAGGCTTTATTTTATATGAAGATGAAGAAACTCCCTTTGAATGCATGTACTCGACTTCATTAATCTGAAACATTTGCAAGAACTGATATATTCTCATCGCGTGGTACATGCGATAAGCTACTCTCAAACAAACAAAAACTAATATATTCACACAAGAAATCCATCTAAACTAAGAAACGAAAATATACTAATTTGGACGGATTCAGCAAGAAGCAATTGTGTTCTCACATTTGATCAGTGGAGCAGTCTTTAAACAATACCTTCTGCTGCAGTAGTCGAAGAAGATCATTCACCATCACACTGTACTCTCCCTCCACGTCAAACCACTTCAAGTGTAGAATGCCAACTTCAGGAAAGAAAAAGGAGCAACATTACTCAAATTCACCATCACTGTAGCTGAACCTTTGACTCATAATGAAGTTGTCAGTGCTTCTTCTTCACATTTTCCTGCCGACCCAAAGCAGCAGCAACTCCAATGGATGAATTGTTTCCACTAACTGAAACGACCAACAAAACTCAGAATAGTTCCACAAACATATCCGTACAGCGTGCCTTGCAATGGTCAAACTTTATTCTGCACATGCATCGGATACAGTCTGGGGATATGTTGTCTCTGAACCATTGTCATCCTCAACGAAGAGGTTGTTCGTCAGAGCATCAGGATAAACTCAAATTTGGCATAAAACAGAAATACCTAATTCGGCGCAGGAGACGCGGCATCGTCTGTCGGTGGCCACGCGGAGTGGGACGACGACCACGTTCGTGACGTGGTGTCCGCCGGGATTGGGCCGTTTGAGGTGGCCAAGGCAACGCGCCGGCGTTGAGTTACTGCTCCGGCAACGCCGAGGCGTGAAGCTGCTATCCCGCAGGCACGGCGGCGTCACACTGCTGCCCTGCCGCCGCGGCGCCGTCGCACTTCTTCCCTCGACGGGGAGTAGGGCACGGCGACCGTTGGTGACGCATCGATGGAGCTCGCGCCGGGGCGATCCTGAACAAATTTTTTTTCAATTATGAGATGCAATCGTGAGGGAAGTGGGGAGAGTGCTCCCGTGAATTTTGGATCGAGGGTTGCAAACTTTTCATCAGCTGGCATATTCCTCTGCGTCGGAGTACAGTCCGTCAAACTTATTTGCTAAGCGCACATGAAAAGAATGATTAGGCTAATGCAACACACCATTTAGTGGGCCTGATGGTGCGGTTTTAGCAGGTCTGGTATGTTTTATGGGGTGGCTTTAGAAAAATTCATGTTCGCTCTTTTATAAGTAGTAGAGATTACCATACGTAACTTCACAATTTTATTTCCTTAGATCTACACCTTCGTTTAGAATAGTTGTTCTTCCGTTAAGTTTGTAATTAGATCCTCTACAACTTTCATGTAGAAAGTTTTTCCATCCGAGCAACTTATTCGGACAACTTTTTATACACCATTAGAACTGCAACCACTTATGTTTAGTTTTGTAAAATTCATATCTTAAGTTCTATGCGTCGGATTTCGACAAACCCTATACCGTTGGAATCAGCAAATCACGTAGATCATGTTAGACATTTTGCATGTCAGTTTCGCTCACTTTATTTTCGAGGTATCCCTTTGATCCGCAACATCATCTATGAAACAAATTTTACAAACTTTTTTTCGAGAGATTCTTTCGGCGATACGCTTGTAATGAAATTCTCTACAACTTCCGTGTATAAAGGTATTACATCCGGAAAACTTCTTCTAATGACTTTTCGCGAAAAGTGCGGTCCTATGACTGGCTTCAACATAGTTTCTTTAGCCAAATTAATCCTTATGATCATACCCATCTTCCAGGATCAGTTATAATTCTTTATCATGTTCATATATAATGCATATCCTATTCTTAGTTGTCTAGTTCACCTTATTCTAATGACAATTGAGCTATTTGAGTAAATGGTGACCAATCTTAGCTATGGATTTTCCCTTGTGCAAGTGTTATGTTGAGTCACTATACTACATAGCAAATGTTTTGAACCCTTGATGTCATTAGCATCTTTGACCCACATCTTCAATATCATTCATACATATTCAACCTTATGTCCACTTAATATTATGGGCATATATTGAACTATTCAATTTACAAATGAGTTAATTGAGTAATGCAATATATCACAAGTTCATACCCAAGCCTATGTGTAATTCATATTATTTTGAGTAATTGTTGTCACACTTATTCAATAGTATTGTTGTTGCACTATTTGCCATTTATGTGATTCAATTCACATAAGCCGTTTCAAATTCTTTTCATGCTTTTGTAAAGCATAAAACTTCTTCAATTATATCTTGGATGATCCAATTCTTTCTAATCATGTGACTTTCCGTCCAAACTCTCACAGCCTTGTCTTCCAAGCCAAACCTCATGCCACACTTTAGTACCATAGAGCGAATTCCGATTGTTGTCTTGTTTGATTTTGTTGTTGTTGTTGTTGAATGGTGTGTTTATGTTGTGTTATATTTTATATTATAGTTCGTACGGAGAGGCACGTATTTTGATTAAGAGAAGTGAACGCGCTTCGACTACCAAAAAGGCAAGTGACATTCAAATCCTACTGTTTTAAATTATGCATTAGTTGTTTTGAAACTAGTATGCATGGTAGGATTTTGTTTTCAAAAGTAAAGTATTATGCTATGCTTAGCAAACCCTAGTAGTGTGTAGCTACTCCTGAACCTATTAATAGGATACTTTATTTTTGCTCTGCAACATCAAATGCCAAATCCTGTTTCATTGTTTTGATTATGATGGTTTGAAAAGTGAAAATTAACAACCCTTAATGAAACACCTGGGTGGATTGGTTGATTGGTGGGCGGCTGCTCAGGTCCACGCCCCGAGTGGGCTAAAGTGGTGAATCCCTGAGAGTGCGCATGTTGTAGAGTGGTCGCTTTTGACTGCACACCTGGTTTTCACCAGGGGATCGTGTGGGGGTTTACTACCTGTGAGGGGTTTTAAGCTTGTGAGTTCCACTTGTGGATGACCACCCAGGATTAAAGAGATTATTATGTCGTCCATGTTTTAGTTAGCTTCCAGTGCAGCCTTATGGTATTATGGGCTCTGCGGGATTAAGTAAGTTGTGGGGGTTCAACTTGTGGCTAGACAGCGGGTGGAGGCGACGGCCAAGGGAACGGGTCTAGTTTGTATGGTTGAATTCTTCTTCTGAAAGATCTTGTCTCATTCTTCTCTTGGGAAGGGTGGGTCGTAAGGTGAAAGTGCACAACCTCTCGAGAGTTAAACCTAAGATCTTAGCCGTGTCCCCGGTTACGGACAATTTGAGCTTCTAGGCAAGGAATGTACGGAAGAATCTCATCATTGTTTTCTGAATGTATTTAAAATTTGATCAACCTTGAAAAACTCATGGGAGATGTAACCATGTGATTATTCTAAAACCCATGGAGGATTTAACCATGGTGTGATTTCATAATGTCATTCAAAGGATTTAAAAATGTTTTGTTTTAAATAAAATATAGGATAAAATTGGCTTTATGCAAATTTGCCTAAACTCCACTTGCCAAATATCATGTAGATAGTCATGCCCAAAACTGCCACCATATAAATGTCATTTGCCAGTACATCATTGTACTGACCTCCATTCGTGGGGCTGCATATTCAAACGTGCAGGATTTTTCTGAGGAGAAGTACGTGGTAGGATCTCGAGTCTACATTCCAACATGACTGCCTGTGGCACATGAAGAAGATGAAGGCTCATTGATGATTTACTTTCCGCTGTGTTTGTTTTGAGCTAGTCCATGTGACTATGCAATTTGTAAGGTTTTACTTTACCCTCTGGATCAACGATGTAGTAATTTGATACTATTGCAATGATTACTATATTTTGTAATGTGTGTGCTATCAGTGATCCCGGGAATAGCACTATACACAGGTATCTTGCCTTTATTAAAAGGTAGGGTGCTACAGGAGCCGCTCTTTGGAGGTCTGTTTGGCAAGGGGGTTAGAGTACCCGCTACCATTCGTTGACAACAACAAACACCTCTCAAAACTTTACGTTTATTCTCTTTATATGATTTCAAAACTGAAAAAGCTCTAGCACATGATTTAATCCCTGCTTCCCTCTGCGAAGGGCCTATCTTTCACTTTATGTTGAGTCAGTAAACCTATTTCCCTCCATCTCAAGCAAGCATTTGAGTTGTTGTGATCAAAGTATTATATTGTGATTTGCTTCATCATGTCTTTACTCTTCCATGTTTAGTACAAGTTTTACCTGAATGAATATAGCTTTGAAAGTCATCAATGATTAATATGATTGAGTATGCAAGTTTACCATAAGCTTTAATATGAGAGCGCTGCTCAATAGATAAGTATAATCGGTTAACTGTTCTCTGACCAAGAACAAAGTTTGCCATCACCAATTATGATTCCCTATGCACCTTTATTTGTGATTACCTTATACTTATTTCAAGTTGAATTATATGAGGAAGTTGTTCACTAGAATGCCTTGTGTGAATTAATATGATGGAGAGGCGAGAGGAACGAGGAGGCTTGAAGGAGAAGATGAGCGAGTGAACGGGGTAAAAGGTAAAAAGAAAGGAGGCTCCCTATTTATCCCGTAAAAATTTGAGCCCGGACGTGGCCATAACTCCACAAAGCATCGTGGGGAGAGAAGCGGATCCGACCGTACACGTGGCGCTAGAAGAAGGAGTGGAACCGGCGGCCCATTATTCCCACGTCGCGCGAAAAATGAGGAGACGCCTCGATCGTCGCGCGTGCACTAGTTAAGACCTAAAAACTACCCGCGCAGGACTAGGGTGGGCCCGTCGAGGTCAAGTCCTATCGGTTGGCCCACAGTAGTTACACGTCAAGTCAAATCCCGTCAATCGGCCCACAACTATGACGTCATAAAAAATTGGAAGCATTCGAAGGAAACATAAAAAGTCATCGGATGAAGGATTTGAGTCCACGCACGGATTGCAAGCATCCGAACCTGGACTCGGGGGCTACTCCCATCGGGAGCACTGACGTGCACCCGATAAAAAGAAGATTCGACGGAATAAGCAGTCGAAGGAAAAAAGTTTGAAGTCTGTACCCAGACTCGTTAATTACTCCCATCGGGAGGATGTGATGCACACCCGTTAAAAGTTTTTTGCACTCCAGGATCATGCCCGAGGACTTGATTCTGTGTAGAGTAACGTTGTTTTGCCATCGGCAGTTAACCAACAAAAGTTGGGCACGTTACTCATTATCCTTTGCGTAAATAAAATGTATCGGATGGCCTACGAAGACTTGCGAAAAAATTCGGCAGAGGAAGTATTCGAGTAGTACAACTTGAGTCTACGCACGGATTGCAAGCATCCGTACCTAGACTCGGGGGCTACTCCCATCGGGAGCGCTGACGCGCACCCGATAAAAGGAAGATGAAGCATAATTAAGATGAACAAGAACAATGAAGGAGAAGAATGTCAGGAGAAAACATGCATTAGTCTCTACCCGAATTATCTTCGGCTAGACACTCGGGGGCTACTGACGTGGGCATTACCCTTCGGGTAACCAGTATTGCCCTATCCGGTATTGACAAATTGGAGGCCTATGAAGATACCCGAAGGCGAGATGGGCCATGATACGTCCAATTTGCATCACTATTTATATCATAATTTGCTGTTATTCATTGATATATTTCATATTGGGACACAATACTTATGTTATTTCATCTATTTTGCATGTTTCATGATTATTTGGAGATCGCGCACCGGAGCCGGGATTCTCGCTGGAAAAAGCACCGTCGGGATGCAATATTTCGGAAGATCAACTGTGGAAGGAAATTATACCAAAAATCCTATTTTTCCGGATGACGGAGAAAGCCGGAAGGGGAGTCGAGAAGACCCAAGGTGGGGCCGGACCACGAGCCGGCGCGGCCCATGGCTCGGCCGCGCCACCTTGTGGTGTGGGGGCCCCACAGCCCCTTTCGCCTCCTTTTCTTCGCAAAACCCTTCGTCCCGAAAACCTAAGCTCCGGAGGGTACGTCGCGAAGAGCCACGGCCGCCTCGCGGGGCGGAGAACACCGGAGAGAAAAGAGCTCTCCGGCGGGCAGGAATCCGCCGGGGAAATTCCCTCCCGGAGGGGGAAATCGACGCCATCGTCACCGCCATCGAGCTGGACATCATCTCGATCGCCATCACCATCATCTTCATCATCATCACCGCCATCTCCACCGCAGCACCTCGTCACCGCTGTAGCAATTTGGGTTTGATCTTGATTGTTTGATAGGGGAAACTCTCCCAGTGTTTATTTCTACTTGTTATTGATGCTATTGAGTGAAACCGTTGAACCAAGGTTTATGTTCAGATTGTTTTTCATTATCATATCACCTCTTATCATGTTCCATATGATGTCTCGTGAGTAGTTCGTTTAGTTCTTGAGGACATGGGTGAAGTCTAAATGTTAGTAGTGAATTATGGTTGAGTAATATTCAATGTTATGATATTTAAGTTGTGGTGTCATTCTTCTAGTGGTGTCGTGTGAACGTCGACTACACGATACTTCACCATTTATGGGCCTAGGGGAATACATCTTGTACTCGTTTGCCAATTGCGGGGTTGCCGGAGTGACGAAACCCGAGCCCCCGTTGGTATATCGATGCGGGAGGGATCGCAGGATCTCGAGTTTAAGGTCGTGGTTAGATTTATCTTAATTAATTTCTTGTAGTTGCGGATGCTTGCAAGGGGTATAATCACAAGTATGTATTAGTCCTAGGAAGGGCGGTACATTAGCATAGGTTCACCCATACAACACTTATCAAAACAATGAAGATTAATCAGTCGTATGTAGCGAAAGCACTAGACTAAAATCCCGTGTGTTCTCAAGAACGTTTGGTCATTATAAGTAAACAAACCGGCTTGTCCTTTGTGCTAAAAAGGATTGGGCCACTCGCTGCAATTATTTCTCTCGCACTTTACTTACTCGTACTTTATTCATTTGTTACATCAAAACCCCCTGAATACTTGTCTGTGAGCATTACAGTGAATCCTTCATCGAAATTGCTTGTCAACACCTTCTGCTCCTCGTTGGGATCGACATTCTTACTTATCGAAGATACTACGATACACCCCCTATACTTGTGGGTCATCAAGACTATTTTCTGGTGCCGTTGCCGGGGAGTGAAGCGCTATTGGTAAGTGGAATTGGTAAGGAAAACCTTTACTTGTTTGTGCTGATTTTATTTCTCGCCTCGTTGCTATAAGTCATTATGGAGAGATCTTCTCTTCAATTTCTATTTGGGAAATCTACTACTACGGCAACGGTAGTGGATGAGGCGCCAGGTGAGGAAGTGATACCATATAAAATACCTATGAAAATTATTGAACGTGTTATGGATAACCGCTATGAAGGGGATGGAACTGTCCATCCTGGTGATCATTTACTGTTTTTGCATGAATTATGCGGGTTATTCAAATGTGCAGGTATTGCTATGAATGAAGTTAGAAAGAAACTATTCTCTATATCACTGTCTGGTAAACCGGCGCATTGGTATAAATTGCTGAAGAATGGTGATTCTCTTGATTGGGAGGACATTGTGCCTTTATTTTATTCTAAATTCTATCCTCCAAGTGAAATTCACAAAGATCGTAACCGCATATATAATTTCTGGCCTCGTGATGGAGAAAGTATTGCCCAAGCTTGGGGGAGATTGAAGTCTTTAATGCTCAAATGCCCCATTCATGAGCTTCCTGGTAATGTTATTATTGATAATTTCTATGCAAGACTTTCTTTTCAAGACAAGACCTTGCTTGGATACTTCTTGTTCTGGATCATTTACACGCAACAAAGAAGAGTTTAAAAGGGACCTTCTTGATCGGATCCAAGAAAATACCGAAGGTTGGGAGAACGACAAGGATAGAGAATCGGGTATAATTTATGATTATAAATGCATTGAAGCTTTTATGGATACCGATAAATTTCGTAATATGAGTGCTACATATGGTCTTGATTCTCAAGTTGCTGCAAATCTTTATAAAGCTTTTGCCTCTCATTATGAATTGCCTAAGAAGAATTTTGATAAGTATCATGAACCGTATAAAGATAAAATTGATTCATCTATTAATAAATGCGTTGTAGTTGAAACCGTTGATCATGTTATTCCTGAAGCTTATATTGAAAAAACTCCTTTCCCTGCTAAAATGAAGGAGTACTCTGTTATAAATAGTGCGGTTCATAAAAGTGAAAAGAAACCTATAGAACCTAAAGAACAAATAAAAGTTGAACCTGCTGTTGCAATAGTTAAAGATCTTGTGACTGAAAATGTGGAGGATGGTCATATTATTTTCTCGTGAAGATGCTTCTAATATTGTTTCACATCCTAATAAACCCAAACAAGTTAGTGTTCCTATGCTATCTGTTAGAATTGGTGATCGTTGCTATTATGGTTTATGTGATATTGGTGCAAGTGTTAGTGCTATTCCTTATGAGCTTTACACGGAGATTATGCATGAAATTGATTCTTGTGAACTTGAAGATATTGATGTGGTTATTCAGCTGGCTAATAGAGAAACTATTTCTCCAATTGGTATTGTTCGAGATGTGGAAGTTCTATGTGGTAAGATTAAATATCCTGCTGACTTTTTGGTACTTGGTTCTGCTTGCTAGTGATTATTGTCCTATCATTTTTGGTAGACCTTTTCTAAATACTTGTGGAGCTATTATAGATTGCAAGAAAGAGAAAATTTTGACTAAATTTGCTGGTGAATCTTATGAGTTTAACTTCTCTAAATTTACCAAAACTCCTTATAAAGCTGATTTGCCTAGTGATGATTTTAAAATGGAGCAAGTGTGCATCTATTGTTCTTGTTCCTAATAATCCTTTGCAGCAACATTTGGAGAATAGCGAGAGTGAAGTTTTTAGGAAAGAAAGAGATGAGCTTGAGGAAATTTTTCTTCGCCAACCTATTCTCAAGCATGATTTACCGGTGGAAGATTTGGGTACAACACCGCGACCAAAGAAAGATCCTGTTTTTGATTTAAAGCCTTTGCCTGATAATCTTAAATATGCTCATATTGATGATAAGAAAATATATCCTGTTATTATTACTTCTAAGCTTTCAGAGATTGAGGAAGAAAGGTTATTGGAAATATTGAAGAAACACCGAGGAGCTATTGGCTACACTCTTGATGATTTGAAGGGGATTTCTCCTTCTATTTGCCAACATGCTATCTATTATATAATTAAAACAAAAGACAAACAATGGCTTAGATTAAACGGTTTGAATTGCACGGCCAGATTTTAGGGAGCTCCGGTTGGAAAAAAAATAGCACTTCCGATCCGGCCAATACCATGATACGTGAGCAACTAAAACGTTCCAGATTTAATGGAGCTACAGTTGGAGAAAAACAAATGGCACTTCCTATCCGGCCAATACCCTGATACGTGAGCAACTATTCCAAATTTTATGGAGCCACAGTTGGAAAAAAAACACTTCCAATTCGGCCAGAAGGTTTGCAGATAGAATCCCGATCGACGAGTTCCGGGCAACAACAAGAAGACCTCTGGGTTTACGGCAAGATCCAGTTAGAATCCCGACCGATGAGTTCCGGGCAACGACAACAAGATCTCTGAGTTTACGGCAAGATCTACATATGACGAGACGGCTATAGCGGGCTGTATCTCCTGATGAAACTCTTCATGATCAGTTTGCATCTCCCAAGGTACAGATTCAATGAATCTCCAAACGGCCCATGCATGAGTTAGCTTCCAAATATATTGAGGTTTGCAATTCATGATGATATATCAGGTCTCCCAATCCATATACAAAGATGTCTTGGTGGTTTAGATCGATCAGTGGTAAGGATACAGCGGAACTGGTGAACTAAGATGCAGCGCGTGGTCTGTGTCAACAGCCTCTCTCCTATACTGCAGTCAACGGTTGCCACACTACGTCAGAGAGATCGTTGGCATCCACGGCTCCTGCTCCGCCTCCAGCCGGGTCATGCAAATACAAGGGGGCATTACCAAATCTTGCAACAACGAGGGCACTCCATTGATCAATGTGGCTGTGTGGGTAAGTTGATTAACAGTCTTTGCAAGTGTATTACTAATTGGTCAGTTCGCGAACCTGGAAATTACTGCATATAAGATCGTTTATTCCTTGCTGCATGATTTACTCCTATATTATCTTTCGTTATACTTCTCAATATTGCACAGAGAATTATACTATTGAAAAAATTGCTTTAATTATACGTATTAATTATATGAAATATTTTCATCTCAAAAAAAAGTTATATGAAATATTTAAAATTTAGGACCCTGTTTTCATTCGCACCGGGGCACCAAATTTTTGAAGACCAAGTAGCCATTAGAATCGATGGCGAGTCTAGGCAGCATATACGGCGACGGAAGCAGATGGCGAGTCTAGGCAACACATACGGCGACGGACGCTAAAGAGCTTGGGCTCCCATTATTTTCTGATCGATGATCGACGAGCATTAGCCTGAGGTTTGTGTCCAATTTTCGTCATTTTTTATATCATTGTGTATGTCATATTCTCTCCTTGAATTAACATGCAGTTCATGCATTGTGCAGACAAACAATTTGACAAAGGTTAGCTCATACATAAGTCTGGATGCGTTGTATAAAAAATAGAGGAAAGTTTTGAGTAAGAAGTCAGGCATATCTAATAATTAAGGATGAGAGAAGTATATTTGCTTGCCGACGATGTCTAGCAACAAAATGCTCACCTGGTATGGTGCCATGGGGGTTAACACAAGACAAAACTTCAATAAAGAGCCATTACATATGCATGAGTTGTATCTATCAAGTAGTATCCTAAACCTATTTTTTGCTATCTATGTTTTGTTGACAAGATATTTAAAATATCATTACAAAATATTCAGTATATCACAGGCTGCTTACTTAAAATTAGACAAGATATTTGTCAGCATATGATTGAATATTTACGTATACTTAAAGAGGATAATAAGCGTTGAGGAAAAAAATGTCAAAGGGGCAAATAGAACTAGCATGATCCAAATATCAAAAGAATTTCATTAATCTATGAATATCATTTGCCAAATAAAGTTGGTATATCATTTTTCATGTATTGTATTGATAATACATATGTATATACTATCTAAGCATATTATTATGAATAGACAGTGAAAAAACATCTATCTATTATATTATTAAAACAACAAACAACCAACGGTATAGATAAGCTAGCCATAATCAAATCAATAACAACGGACAAGATTAAAAAGTGAAGTCTGGCCGGTTAAGATTTTGATACGTGCATATACCGTGTTTTTCTCCCTCACGTCTACACCCTGTACGAGAAAGATCACCTTCTAGGAGAAAATCTAATATGAGTCCCTTTAAAAGTCTGATCGCCGCCGCCTCTCTGGCTGTGGTAACCCCTGCTCCGCACGGTCCTCATCCCGGTTGTTCAGATACTGCTGGGGCCTCGCGCCATCCCAACGCTAGCACCACCAGATCTCCTCCTCTACGAGCTTGAGCTATCGAGAAGTCGGACGGCCACGGCCACACAAAGATGAAGTGGCAGCCACACAGTTGCAGTAGGAATTTTTTTCGACCTGATGTGAGTATGCAACACGGATTCTCTTTCTCCGCTGTTTTGGTACAACACTCTTTCTCTGCTGTTTTCGCGCAGATTTCAGATTGATTTGCCTGCTGGCATGCATGAGGAGCCGGAGTCCAATTCTGATATCTGCGTGCTGAACAGAAGGAACTAAAACAGAAAACATACACAGTTAGTGCTAGATTGATTTGAAAGCAGGGAGGATGGTCGCATCAAGATGCTTGAGGAGATGGTTTCGTGACATCAGGCGTCAAAGCACCAGCCTTCAGGCTGCAGTTAACGATCACGAACTTACGATGCATCGGCGGCTGCCGGATTCTTGGGAGACACAGTTGTTCATATCCTTCTCGATGATCGCCGGGGCAACTAATCCGACAGAATTTTCCTATGTTTCTGCCAATCTTACAGGGTCGAGTAATCCGGCAGTTAGGCTGCATCGTGAGAAGACTCCAATTGATTTGTGTTAACACTTAACACCGAGTGGCTGATCAGGTATGTGGTAAGCAATCCCAGTCAAGAAAATCTGTTCGTGCTTATAATGTTTTGCCAAACTGTTCTGTACTTTTGGTAGTGAGTACGTCAGACGAGTTGGCAGAGTACTCACATGTGTTCTATCAATAGAAGAAGCACGTAGGTTTTAATTAGCTAAGCTCATATACGATTTTCTCTTTTGCTGTTTCAGGTATGTGGTCAATATATATGATTAGTCATATCCGGAAATGGGGAGGGCCATACTTTACACGATAATGAAGCAAGTTTAGATATCTGATGTGAATTTATATGATGTGGGGAGCCTATTTGGGTCATTCTTTCCTGGCCACCATTGTCAATGTATCTGGAGCCTTGGTGCTTTATCATCAATAGTTCAAACTATTAAGTAGCCTGTCAGGTCTGCAAACTGAACTTACTTTCAGATTTAGCGAGAGTGCTTTTGTAATGTTAGCTATAACTTATTTCCATGCTAATAAAAAAAGGACGCAACCTTTATATGATTTTCTTTGAATTTTATAAAATTGTATACAAGAACAGTGGCAAATACTACATGCTAGATTCTATAGCTCAATCAATTAACATAGCAGTATTCATTTTTATAGCCTATTTCAATGACGTCGTACCATGTATCACTTGTGCCATAATAACATAAACTTTTCCATAAATTTTAAATACTATAAATTTAATATGGGTGCTCTTCGTTGGAATTTTATTTGGCCTTCCTTACATAGAATACATCTTATACCATACAGTTTGGCATTGTTTAATTATATCAGAAAAAAAACATGTTGGCATCTTAATTATTCTGTAAAAATAGAGTGATATGTTGACCTATTGGTGAACGAATTATGTGTATGACCAAAAAAGAAATCAAATGTCTCTTTAAAACACAAAAAACATTCGCATGTAAGTAATTGATAAAATATAAAAATAAAAACCGTGTAATACTTCCACAGAAAAAGGAGATTAGCATGTGGGATATTTTTAAAAGCCATATAGTGTAAACTATATATCAAAAGTCCTTGGTGGAATATAATTATCATTATGTATAAAATTATTAATAAGAATTAACTCTACGTCTTTGATGTAGAGTGCATAAGTAGATCAATTCATTAATGCATTTAGATGGAAATCCATTGATTTATATGTAAAATTTGACATAGAACTTAAAATGGAAAAAGCTAAAACTAAATTAAATAACCATTTTCACTCACTACAAATAAATTCTAAATGAGATAGCTAAACAATAGAATAAATTACAACAAGAAGAGCATGCGTAGGAGCATATGAGTCATTGGCACTGTTATTTTTTGGCATTCAAACTGTGTTTACTACTTCACTATTATATACATCCAAAATGATATTTCAGACGGGGCATGTAAAGAAGAGTAGCACGTTATTTGTGTTGCAAGTTTCAATCAATAAATATACGTAATCGTGGTAAAATTGTATAATGAAGAAAATATCAACACCAAAATGGACATGTATAAGAACATATAGTATATCTAGGAGCGCAAATGCGCGGGTCACCGTTGCTAGTTAATATGGAAGATGATGCAAAGCCTGTTGTTGAACATCAGCGTCGTCTAATTCCGAAGATGAAGAAGGTGGTAAGGAATGAGGTATTAAAACTTCTTGAAGCTGGTATTATATATCCTATTGCTGATAGTAGATGGGTTAGTCCTGTGCATTGCGTTCCTAAGAAAGGAGGAATGACTGTTGTGTCTAATGATAACTAGGAAGCTTTCTGCGCGGCGGCACGCCGCGCCCTTGTGGTAATGTTCCTGCTCAATTGCGTCATTTGAAAAGAGTATATGCACATGGAACTGTGATTTGATTGACTGATATTTTTACATTCGTCTCAGGTAAGTAGCGAGTAGCACAGTGGGGGCAGATCCATATGATATTGGTTAACTCACTTAAAGGTGCATATCTAAATAGAATTGGTCAGGCATGTGTCTGAACCCTTATCTTGGGATAGTGGATGACTAAACATCATAGACTGATTGATTAAAGAAAGCTTCAGTACAGATCATCACTAATATTTACATCTCAGAGTTAACCATCAAAATAAACTACGGGTAGTGCTGCTACCATAAGAAACTCCACGGTAGAACATGACACAATCAGAGAATGAACTGAAACCTAGTCCCACCTACATAAAGCAAATCATGGAAATAACGTAAATCAATTTGACTAAACACCACCATGAGAAATGAATTAACTCAGCCATAGGAGACGGCTAGCTGGGGTAAATAGGAAGGAACGCCCTTCCACCAGAGCAACACGCGGTATAAGCAACTCGATGTTTATGATCTGCCGGACCAAGTAGCTGCAAAAACAACAATCCAAAAGATAACGTTAGAAATAAACAACCAATGAAGGAAGACAAAAAAAAAGTACAAACAAAATTATATTTACACTGTAAGAAGGCAACTGAACATTTATCAGGTGAGCTACAAAAATATTTAGCAACATAAACAAAGTAAGATCATAAACAGAAGGAGAAGACAGAAGCTGTCATGCAACACTTGAATTGAAACCTGTTGTAGTAGTTTGCATACTGGTAGATAGGTGATTACTATACTACACTATTGTTAGAGTGGCCGTCTTGACAAACACAACCCTCTGATGAGGGTTCACTGAGCCATCGCTGCTTGTCGCAAGTTTTATGGCTGCTGAAAAGGGAATTGTTTATAGTTGATATCAGGTTTATGGACTGAAGAAAATGTAGCAGCGACTCAGATCCTGGAGAAGAACAAAAAGCATAAGTATGTTTATTCAGCTGCTATGCCTCTGATGCGTGCAGTAAGATATGATGGAGATCAGCCGGACCGGCCACTGCTCCGCCAACCTTGAACGCGGAGTACATCTCAGACAGAGATGTTCCTGAGCTTGGACGTGGAGCGCATGGGCTTGTGCAGCCCAGGCCGGCCGCTCCTCCGCCAAGCCCTCTTGGTTCCGTTCAGTGTCCTGCTCAGCCACGCCCCCATGCCCAAGGTGGAGGAGGACTGGGTTCCTCTGCTCCACGAGTCGCCGCCGGTGCCAAAGCTGTGGAGTAAGGCCGTGACACTATTTTTTCCTCAGGAAAATCAGAACATCAGTTGGGTAACCCGTACATACTAACAACTGTATGAAGAACAATACCTGATAATTAAGGAAGTTAGGGATTCTTCAGCATGGTCTTCTTCAGCGGCGGCAAGGAGAAAATCATACCGGCAAGACGACGGCGCGAAGAAATCCCCGGTGTGGTCCGCCATGTGCAACTCACCAGTGCGGCGACGAACAACACCCATCGCAAAAACAGGAGACCTCTTTCTCGTCCGCAGTGAGGCGGCCAGCGACGGGGGCCTCCATATCCTCCTCCCCCAGATCGATGTGATGGGGGCAGGCGCCGGCGGGTCTTCCACCGGCTGTAGGGCGCTCTGCGACACGGCGCCGCTGGCACGGGCTACCGTCGAGCCGCCCCATGGCTGCAGGAAGGGGGCAGGAAGACGGTCCGGGGGCCTACCGTCGAGCCACCCCATGGCTGCGGGAAGGGGGCAAGAAGGAGGGAGTGGGGCAGCAGGCGGCGGTTGCGAGGCAGATGGGAATGGGGCAAGGTCGGTTTGGAACTCCGCACCGCTTTGACCGCCGCTGATTAGAAATAGAAACGCACCATGGTTTGCACGACATCCCTCCATCCAGTCATCGGCGGTAAACGTGTCAACGATTAATTGGACAAAAAGCTACCATGAACAGTATCTAAAACTCCAAAACGCTGAGATTTCAGCAAAAGGGGTCAGCTTTGATATATAGTATATATGATGAGCTCATCCCTCAAAGAGTAGTTGTAGGGTATAGAATGTGCATTGATTTTCGAAAAGTTAATAAAGTTACTAAGAAAGATCATTACCCTTTACCATTTATTGATCAAATGCTAGAAAGGTTGTCTAAAAATACTCATTTTTGCTTTCTTGATGGTTATTCTGGGTTTTCACAAATTGCTGTTAAAACTAAAGATCAAGAGAAAACCACTTTTACTTGTCCCTATGAAACTTATGCTTATAGGCGTATGCCTTTTGGTTTATGTAATGCTCCTACTACTTTTCAAAGATGCATGTCTGCTATTTTTCATGGCTTTTGTGAGAGTATTGTGGAAGTATTCATGGATGATTTTTCTGTCTATGGGAATTCTTTTGATAGTTGCTTGCGAAACCTTGATAAAGTTTTGCAGAGATGTGAAGAAACTAACCTTGTTCTTAATTGGGAGAAATGCCACTTTATGGTTAATGAAGGAATTGTATTGGGACATAAAATTTCTGAGAGAGGTATTGAAGTTGATAGAGCTAAAGTTGAAGCAATTGAGAAGATGCCCTATCCGAGGGATGGTAAATGTATTCGTAGTGTTCTTGGTCATGCTGGGTTTTATCGGAGATTTATTAAAGATTTCTCCAAGATTTCAAAACCTCTTACTAATCTTCTTCAAAAAGACGTACCTTTTGTTTTTGATGATGATTGTAAGGAAGCTTTTGAAACTCTAAAGAAAGCCTTAACAACTGCTCCTGTAGTTGAACCTCCTGATTGGAATTTGCCTTTTGAAATTATGTGTGATGCTAGTGATTTTGTTGTAGGCGCTGTTCTTGGACAGCGAGTAGATAAAAAACTGAATGTTATTCATTATGCTAGTAAAACTCTTGATGCTGCTCAAAGAAATTATGCTACAACTGAAAAAGAATTATTAGCTGTAGTCTTTGCTTGTGACAAGTTTAGATCCTATATTGTTGATTCAAAAGTCACAATTCATACTGATCATGCTGCAATTAGATACCTTATGACAAAGAAAGATGCTAAGCCGAGGCTTATTAGATGGGTACTTCTTTTGCAAGAATTTGATTTACATATTGTAGATAGGAAAGGTGCTCGATAATCCTGTTGTCGATAATTTGTCTAGATTGGAAAATATTGCTTATGATCATGTTCCTGTTAATGATAGTTTTCCAAATGAACAATTGGTTGTAATAAAGGTGAGCTCGCGAGATAGCCCTTGGTATGCTGATTATGCTAACTTTATTGTATCCAAGTACTTGCCTCCAACCTTTTCAGCTCAGCAAAGGAGGAAATTCTTTTATGACTTGAGGCATTATTTTTGGGATGACCCACACTTATATAAAGAAGGAGTGGATGGTATTCTGCGAAGGTGTGTTCCCGAATATGAACAACAAGAAATATAGAGTAAATGTCATGGTAGTGCTTATGGAGGACATCACGCCGGAGATAGAACCGCGCAAAAGGTTCTACAATCAGGTTTTTATTGCCCAACTCTCTTCAAAGATGCAAGGAAGTTTATTTTATCTTGTGATGAATGTCAAAGGGTTGGTAATATCTCCAGACGCAATGAAATGCCTATGAATTATACTCTTGTTATTGAACCATTTGATTGTTGGGGATTTGACTTCATGGGACCTTTTCCGTCTTCGAAGGTAACACTCATATACTTGTTGCTGTTGATTATGTTACTAAATGGGTGGAAGCCATACCTACAAAAAGTGCTGACGGTGAGACCTCTTTAAGAATGTTTTTAGATATTATTTTTCCTAGATTTGGAGTTCCTAGATATATTATGACTGATGGAGGTTCTCATTTTATTCATGGAGGTTTTAGAAAAACTCTTGCTAGGTATGGTATTAATCATAGAATTGCTTCCGCTTATCACCCTCAAACTAGTGGTCAAGTAGAATTATCGAATAGAGAGATTAAATCTATTTTGGGAAAGACCGTTAATAAATCTAGAAAGAATTGGGCTAGTAAATTGAAGGAAGCACTATGGGCTTATAGAACTGCTTATAAAAATCCCATGGGAATGTCACCCTATAAAATGGTTTACGGAAAAGCTTGCCATTTACCTTTAGAACTAGAGCACAAAGCTTATTGGGCTGTTAGAGAACTAAATAAAGATCCTAAACTAGCCGGTAATAAGAGGTTGCTGCAATTAAGTTCTCTAGATGAATGGAGAAGTGAAGCTTATGAAAATGCTAAACTCTTTAAAGAGAAAGTTAAGAAATGGCATGATAGAAGGATCATCAAAAGAGAGTTTAATATTGGGGATAAAGTCCTAGTGTATCGGTCTCGTCTCAGATTCTTTGCAGGGAAATTACTCTCGAAATGGGAAGGACCATATGTTGTTGAGGAGGTGTATCGTTCAGGAGCAATTAAAATTAGCTCTCTCCAAGGCAATGCTACGCAAGTGGTGAATGGACAAAGACTCAAGCATTATATCTCGGGTGATTCTTATAATGTTGATGTTGATATTATTCAAGTGGAAACACCGGAGGCTTTCATCAAAGGAGAAATTGACGATCCGCCGTAACTCGACTTTGAATAGGTAACGATGCGGTAATTAAAAGTTCGCGATTTACTTTCCGAACAATGTTTTTGCTGTTTTTGGAAAATATGAAAAACTACGAGATCGAAACGGAGTGGAGGAGGCGCATGAGGGCGTGCCCCCATAGGCCGGCGCGGCCCCAGCCTGGCCGCGCCGCCCTATGAGGACACCGCCTCGTTTCCCCTCTCCGACTCTGGTTCGACCTGGTACTTTCCGTTTGTTCTAAAAAAAAATTACTATATAATCCCCCGGACCCCCGGAGGTCCGTATATCGTTTTCTCGACGTGTTTTGTTTCGAGCTGTCTCTCGCCAGGATCTATTTTCAATCTAGGAGCACCATGGCCTCCGACAACAAGGGCAAAGGGCCTTCGAAGGAAGAAGTGAAAAGGGTGTCGTCAAAACAAGAGCAACAAGCTGTTGGGAGTAAGCAAGTCTTGGTGGGATCTATCGATACTCGACGTTCTTTCTCTCATAACTTGCAGGGACCCTTACCACCTGCTCTTGGCGTCGACTCTTTCCCTGCGCTGGAAGAAGCTCTACGGACTACCGATGAGTTTTGTGGTCAATACCGGGCTCTAAGAAGAGAAGTGGAGATACTCAGGGAGGAGAATTACCGACTCCGTAGAATGCTTGGAATATTACTTGATGCCCGTCACCAGGTCGCCACCGC
Source organism: Lolium rigidum (assembly GCF_022539505.1). Lineage (NCBI taxonomy): Eukaryota > Viridiplantae > Streptophyta > Magnoliopsida > Poales > Poaceae > Lolium > Lolium rigidum. The sequence continues at coordinate 46,139 of NC_061510.1, read as the reverse complement.
CGACTTCAGATAACAATGAATCTCTTCGAGACTTAGTGCAGATTTGCCAAGCTGAGAAGCTGAAGCTGAAGGAGATCTGTAAGAAGCGCATGAGGAATTCATCATCACCATCGCCAAAGGATTGATTCATCATCGGTATTGGCATCCCCTTGGTTTGTTCCAAGCTTGGGGGAGTGCCGCGGTATCACATCATCACTACCTTTTACTTTTTACTATCAAGTAGTGTCATATCATGAGTAGGGAAGTTATTATATAAGATGGGTTGCAGTTAGGAAGTATCTCTCCTTTAGTTGGTTGTCTATGTATCCCTTGGGGTGAGTTATCGATATGAAATATTAATGAGAAGTCTTATCATTTACATATTGCACACCTTATTTTAGTTTGCAATTTCTATTATATGATTGATTTTGATTTTAGTATTGGTACCACTTTGGGAGCATTGAGTAAATCTATTTGGTTTTGGCAAACTTAGCATTGGTCAATAGCAACAACAGCTTGAGGTTTAAGTAGAAAAGAGAAATACATATAGTTGTTTCATTGTCTTCCTTTCTTGTTAGCTCATAGCTTATTATTCTGAAGTTAAAATTGTTTGTGCTTGCAAGAAAGATGCATGATTATGTCTATCACATGTATATTCGTTTGTTTCCCTCAACTCTTATGCTTGCTAATTAACCTTGCTAGCCAAACACCTGTACTGAGAGGGAATGCTTCTCGTGCATCCAAACCTTTAAACCAAAACCCATGCCATGTGTGTCCACTATAACTACCTATTATGTGGTATTTCCTGCCATTCCAAGTAAATACTTCATGTGCTACCTTTAAAACAATTCAAAATTTATTACTTCTTATTTGTGTCAATGTTTAATAGCTCATGAGGAAGTATGTGGTGTTTTATCTTTCAGTCTTGTTGGGCAACTTCCACTAATGGACTAGTGGCTTCATCCACTTATCCTATAATTTTGCAAAAAGAGCTGGCAACGGGATTCCCAGCCCCAATTAATCAACTTTCATTAATAACTCTCTTCACATGTTTTGCTCTGATTCATCAGTAAGCAACTTAATTTTGCAATAGACACTCCTCCATGGTATGAGATTGTTGGAAGGCACCCAAGGATTCGGTCAGCCATGGCTTGTGTAAGCAAAGGTTGGGGGGAGTGTCATCCTTAAATAAACTAAAGTACATGTGTAAACAAAAGAGAAGAGGGATGATCTACCTTGTTGGTAGAGATAACGTCCTTCATGGGAGCCGCTCTTTGGAGGTCTGTTTGGCAAGGGGGTTAGAGTACCCGCTACCATTCGTTGACAACAACAAACACCTCTCAAAACTTTACTTTTATTCTCTTTATATGATTTCAAAACTGAAAAAGCTCTAGCACATGATTTAATCCCTGCTTCCCTCTGCGAAGGGCCTATCTTTTACTTTATGTTGAGTCAGTAAACCTATTTCCCTCCATCTCAAGCAAGCATTTGAGTTGTTGTGATCAAACTATTATATTGTGATTTGCTTCATCATGTCTTTACTCTTCCATGTTTAGTACAAGTTTTACCTGAATGAATATAGCTTTGAAAGTCATCAATGATTAAAATGATTGAGTATGCAAGTTTACCATAAGCTTTAATATGAGAGCGCTGCTCAATAGATAAGTATAATCTGTTAACTGTTCTCTGACCAAGAACAAAGTTTGCCATCACCAATTATGATTCCCTATGCACCTTTATTTGTGATTACCTTATACTTATTTCAAGTTGAATTATATGAGGAAGTTGTTCACTAGAATGCCTTGTGTGAATTAATATGATGGAGAGGCAGAGGAACAGGAGGCTTGAAGGAGAAGATGAGCAGTGAACGGGGTAAAAGGTAAAAAGAAAGGAGGCTCCCTATTTATCCCGTAAAAATTTGAGCCCAGACGTGGCCATAACTCCACAAAGCATCGTGGGGAGAGAAGCAGATCTGACTGTACACGTGGCGCTAGAAGAAGGAGTGGAACCGGCGGCCCATTATTCCCACGTCGCGCGAAAAATGAGGAGACGCCTCGATCGTCGCGCGTGCACTAGTTAAGACCTAAAAACTACCTGCGCAGGACTAGGGTGGGCCCGTCAGGTCAAGTCCTATCAGTTGGCCCACAGTAGTTACACGTCAAGTCAAATCCCGTCAATCGGCCCACAACTATGACGTCATAAAAAATTGGAAGCATTCGAAGGAAACATAAAAAGTCATCGGATGAAGGATTTGAGTCCACGCACGGATTGCAAGCATCCGAACCTGGACTCGGGGGCTACTCCCATCGGGAGCACTGACGTGCACCCGATAAAAAGAAGATTCGACGGAATAAGCGATCGAAGAAAAAAGTTTGAAGTCTGTACCCAGACTCGTTAATTACTCCCATCGGGAGGATGTGATGCACACCCGTTAAAAGTTTTTTGCACTCCAGGATCATGCCCGGGGACTTGATTCTGTGTAGAGTAACGTTGTTTTGCCATCGGCAGTTAACCAACAAAAGTTGGGCACGTTACTCATTATCCTTTGCGTAAAGAAAATGTATCCGATGGCCTACGAAGACTTGCGAAAAAATTCGGCAGAGGAAAGTATTCGAGTAGTACAACTTGAGTCTACGCACGGATTGCAAGCATCTGTACCTAGACTCGGGGGCTACTCCCATCGGGAGCGCTGACGCGCACCCGATAAAAGGAAGATGAAGCATAATTAAGATGAACAAGAACAATGAAGGAGAAGAATGTCGGAGAAAACATGCATTAGTCTCTACCCGAATTATCTTCGGCTAGACACTCGGGGGCTACTGACGTGGGCATTACCCTTCGGGTAACCAGTATTGCCCTATCCGGTATTGACAAATTGGAGGCCTATGAAGATACCCGAAGGCGAGATGGGCCATGATACGTCCAATTTGCATCACTATTTTATATCATAATTTGCTGTTATTCATTGATATATTTCATATTGGGACACAATACATATGTTATTTCATCTATTTTGCATGTTTCATGATTATTTGGAGATCGCGCACCGGAGCCAAGATTCTGCTGGAAAAAGCACCGTCAGGATGCAATATTTCGGAAGATCAACTGTGGAAGGAAATTATACCAAAAATCCTATTTTTCCAGATGACGGAGAAAGCCAGAAGGGGGAGTCGAGAAGACCCAAGGTGGGGCCAGACCACAGGCCGGCGCGGCCCATGGCTCCGGCCGCGCCACCTTGTGGTGTGGGGGCCCCACAGCCCCTTTCGCCTCCTTTTCTTCGCAAAACCCTTCGTCCCGAAAACCTAAGCTCCGGAGGGTACGTCGCGAAGAGCCACGGCCGCCTCGCGGGGCGGAGAACACCGGAGAGAAAAGAGCTCTCCGGCGGGCAGGAATCCGCCGGGGAAATTCCCTCCCGGAGGGGGAAATCGACGCCATCGTCACCGCCATCGAGCTGGACATCATCTCCATCGCCATCACCATCATCTTCATCATCATCACCGCCATCTCCACCGCAGCACCTCGTCACCGCTGTAGCAATTTGGGTTTGATCTTGATTGTTTGATAGGGGAAACTCTCCCGTTGTTGATTTCTACTTGTTATTGATGCTATTGAGTGAAACCGTTGAACCAAGGTTTATGTTCAGATTGTTTTTCATTATCATATCACCTCTGATCATGTTCCATATGATGTCTCGTGAGTAGTTCGTTTAGTTCTTGAGGACATGGGTGAAGTCTAAATGTTAGTAGTGAATTATGGTTGAGTAATATTCAATGTTATGATATTTAAGTTGTGGTGTCATTCTTCTAGTGGTGTCGTGTGAACGTCGACTACACGATACTTCACCATTTATGGGCCTAGGGGAATACATCTTGTACTCGATTGCCAATTGCGGGGTTGCCGGAGTGACGTAAACCCGAGCCCCCGTTGGTATATCGATGCGAGGAGGGATCGCAGGATCTCGCAGTTTAAGGCTGTGGTTAGATTTATCTTAATTAATTTCTTGTAGTTGCGGATGCTTGCAAGGGGTATAATCACAAGTATGTATTAGTCCTAGGAAGGGCGGTACATTAGCATAGGTTCACCCTGTTATCACCGGAAGTTGACCAGGTCAGAGGTGGGCTGTGATCAAGATGGATTTAAAGAATATACATGGGAGAAATATGTGAATCGGCCTTTATATGCAAAATGTGGGCTAGTTGGCCCGTGTATCTGTAACATATTAGGATACCTATCGGTTAGTTAGAGTTTTACTCGTGCACGGTTAGGTGCACGCTCGAATTAGAAAGTCCCTTGGACTATAAATATGTATCTAGGGTTTATGGAATAAACGACAACCAATGTTCAACACAAACAAATCTCGGCGCATCGCCAACTCCTTCGTCTCGAGGGTTTCTCCGGTAAGCACCATGCTGCCTAGATCGCATCTTGCGATCTAGGCAGCACAAGCCTATCTTGTTGTTCATGCGTTGCTCGTGCTGAAGCCTTTTTGATGGCGAGCAACGTAGTTATCTTAGATGTGTTAGGGTTTGCATTGTTCTTCGTATCATATGCTCGTCGTAGTGCAACCCTCATGCATCTAGCCGCCCTTACACCTATCTTAGGTGTAGGGGCGGCACCCCGCTTGATCATAGTTTAGTAGATCTGATCCGTTACGGTTGCTCCTTGTTCATCAAGGATTAGTTTAACATCCGCAATAGTTAGGCCTTACAAAGGGTTGGAGGATCCAGCAGCGTGTAGGGTGACGTTTGCTAGCCCTAGAAAGGGTGTTCCGGGGATCAACATCATGTTGGTTTTTAGGCCCTGTCTAGGATCGGCTTACGGTCACCGTGCGCGAGCGCGAGGCCCAATCGTGAGTAGGATGATCCGATTATGCGGTGAAAACCCTAAATCGTCGTAGATCTCATTAGCTTTATCTTGATCAAGCAGGACCACCATATATTCGGACACCTTGTACGAATCATGGGTGGATCGGCTCTTTGAGCCGATTCACAGGATAACCTGAGAGCCGATCGAGGCTCGTATTTAATTTTTACGTGTATGCCATGCAGGAAACTAAGCGAGGCATCATCCAACACCTTCCTGACCAGGTATAGGTCAGGTGGCACGCCCTTGCGATAGCATCGGACGTGTGACCAGGAGGCTTTGCGGGCCGTCGCTCTGAGGGACTGGGGCCAGCCGCAGCCCTAGTTGTTCCCGGCTCTACTGTGTTGCCTGTCGCTGCCCGCCAGTGGGTTTCTGACGTCAACACATTCTGGCACGCCCGGTGGGACGACCTTCGACATCCACCACATCGCCATCTACATCCGAGATGGCGGAAGACACTCCGGTCAAGTACGAGGATCTGCCTGATGAGCTCAAGAAGAAGCATGACGAAATCAAGGCAGTCCTCGAAGCCGAACTCATCGGCTCTTTCCACAGAACCCGCTCCCATGACATCAGCATCAACATGGTAGAACTTGGGTACCGTCCTGGTAGGGGTAGCAACGAGGGCAGCTGCTCTCATAGCAAGAATCAAGAGGGAGCCGATCCATGCAACCGGCTCCGACACTGCCACAAGGTCCTGGTGATGATCAAGATGGAGGCCGATTCTAACGATCGGACCGTATTATCCGCGCCACCGGTTCTCCCAGTATTTGGCGTCGACCTCACAGGTGACGGAAAGATGGGGTATGGGTTCACCTCGGCCGACGAGCTAGAGGAAGTCGATATCGGCCCTGGGGAGAAGCCTCGGCCAACTTTTATCAGCAGGAAGTTAGATCCACAACTCAGGAGTCAGATGATTGCTCTATTGAAAGAATACCCAGACTGCTTTGCATGGGACTATACAGAGATGCCTGGGTTAGACAGGAGCATCATTGAACATCGGCTCCCCCTTAAGAAAGGATTTCGGCCGTTCCAACAACGAGCTCGTCAGATGAAGGCCGAAATCCTGGAAGAGGTCAAGAAAGAGATCGAGAAGATGTTGGCCGCCGGGTTCATCAGGCCATGCAGGTATGCTGAATGGATCTCCAGTATCGTTCCTGTAGAAAAGAAGGACGGCCGGTGGCGTGTGGCTATCGATTTCCGAGATCTTAACAGGGCCACTCCAAAAGATGAGTATCCAATGCCAGTGGCGGAGACATTGATCAATGCAGCTGCTGGCCACAAGGTTTTAAGCTTCATGGATGGCAACGCCGGCTATAACCAGATCTTCATGGCTCCAGAAGATATACATAAGACCGCATTCAGAGTACCAGGGGCAGTGGGCTTGTTGGAATATGTGGTCATGACCTTCGGGTTGAAGAATGCTGGTGCGACATATCAAAGAGCCATGAATTATATATTTCACGATCTGATCGGCAAGTTAGTGGAAATCTACATCGATGACGTGGTAGTCAAGTTCGTCTCCATGGAGGGACACTTGGGAGATCTGCGACGCGTCCTAGACCGAACTCGGAAGTTCGGACTGAGAATGAACCCAAAGAAGTGTGCCTTTGGTGTGACGGCCGGTCAGTTCCTAGGATTTCTGGTTCATGAGCGAGGAATTGAGATCGGCCTGAAAAGTCAGGAAGCGGTGCGGACCATGCAGCCGCCCACCACGAAGAAGGAACTCCAACGTCTTATCGGCAAGATCAACTTCGTCCGCCGATTCATCTCTAACCTGTCAGGACGGATAGAGCCGTTCATGGCGTTGGTGAAGACTAAGTCCGATGACGAATTTCACTGGGGGGCAGAACAGCAGCAGGCGTTTGACGAAATTAAACGGTATCTGACGACGCCGCCTGTGCTAGTTCCGCCCCAGCAAGACAGGCCGTTCTACATCTACTTGTCAGTAGCTGACACGTCCATCGCCTCGGTGGTGGTGCAACTCTACGAGGGCGTTGAAAAGGTCGTTTTTTACCTTAGCAGAAGGATGTTGGACGCGGAAACGAGGTATCCTGAGGTCGAGAAACTGTGCCTCGCACTCGTTCTTTACCTGCACCAAGCTGCATCACATCCTTTTGACGGCAGAAATCTTCGTCATATGCAAGTCAGACGTTGTCAAGCACATGCTGTCGGCCCCTGTGTTGAAGGGTCGACTGGGTAAGTGGATGTTCGCGTTGTCGGAGTTTGATCTCCGGTACCAGCCTGCGAAAGCAGTCAAAGGGCAAGCGTTGGCCGATCTCATAGCTGAGCGAATCAGTACCAATATAGCAGCACTATCCATACGTGCATGGGCTATGTTCTTCGATGGATCGGCTTGCGACAATGGTTGTGGCATCGGCATTCTGCTCGTGTCGCCTCGGGGGGCAGAGTACTCTTTCTCCATCAGATTATCTACCCCTTGCACTAACAACGTGGCAGAATATGAGGCAGTACGTAAGGGGATGGAGTTGCTATTGGAAGCCGGAGCAGAAGCAGTAGAGCTTTTTGGAGACTCCAAGTTGGTGATTAACCAGCTCACGGATGAATACAAGTGCGAGAGTGAATCGCTTTTCCCATATTGGATGGAATGCCGTGAGTTGATGACACAGTTTCGGTACATCAACTTTAATTGGGTCCCAAGAGCCCAAAACACCGACGCTAACAATCTCGCACAAATGGCGTCCGGCTACATAGATATACCTGAAGGGTCGGAAGTCCAGGTGCAATTCCTGGAACAGGATGATTGGAGAGCCGAGATCTTCAATTACTTAAAAGATTCGGCTCGGGGGGCACCCAAACGGATAAGATACAAAGCCATGAAGTACGTCCTCATAGGAGACGATATGTTCTACAGGACGTTGGAAGGGTTACTACTCAAGTGCCTGGGACCAACTGAGTCTAATCGACTCTTACATGAAGTGCATGAAGGCGCCTGTGGAACTCATCAGTCGGCTCACAAGATGAAGTGGCACCTCCATTCCGTATATGATCCAACGGCCCACCATGCTGGAAGACTGCTTCAATTACTACAAGGGGTGCCAAGCATGCCAGATGTTTGGGAAGATTCAGATGGTACCAGCATCAGCGATGAACCCTATCATCAAGCCTTGGCCGTTCCGAGGGTGGGGCATGGATATGATCGGCAAAATCCATCCCACGTCGAGTAAAAAACATGAATGGAATTTTGGCCATCACAGACTATTTCACTAAGTGGGTGGAAGCCGTCCCTATGAAGAAAGTGAAATCAGAAGATGTGATTCAGTTTGTGAAAGAACACGTGATTCATAGGTTTGGGATTCCCCAAACCATCACGACCGATGGAGGTTCGGTCTTTGTTTCTAAAGAATTCAGGAAATTCTGCGATGGCCTGGGGATTAAACTGATCCGATCATCTCCGTACTATGCTCAGGCTAATGGACAAGCTGAAGCGTCCAATCAGAGCTTGATCAAGCTGATCAAGAGAAAGATTGAAGAGAACCCTAGGGATTGGCATGAGAAGTTATCAGAAGCATTATGGGCCTACCGCATGTCGTGCCATGGAGCTATAAAGACTTTGCCGTACCAGCTTGTCTATGGACAGGAAGCCGTATTACCTTGGGAAATTACGGCTGGATCAAGACGTGTCACGTTTCAGAATGATCTGACAGCGGAAGAATATGCAGCTTTGATGAGTGACACTATTGAGGACGCGACGGAACTTAGGCTTTCGTCATTGGAGAAGATTAAGGAGAACAAAGCCAGTGTAGCTCGTGCCTACAATAAGAAGGTTAGACCAAAGGAGTTTCAGGTTGGTGATCTAGTATGGGAAGCTGTGTTGCCGTTAGGAACCAGAGACAAGGCATATGGCAAGTGGTCTCCTAATTGGCACGGTCCGTACAAAGTCGTCCGGTGCCTTGAAGGGTAATGCATACATGTTGGAAGAATTGGATGGACAGAAGTTCCCAGTAGCCGTCAATGGTCAACACCTCAAGAAGTATTTCCCAAGCATGTGGGATGATGGGCAGTAAGGTATGGAGGCCGATTTAAAATCGGCCGGTAAAAAAAAATATATATGAATCCCACAGCCGATGCGCAGACATCGACTTAAGAAGACATACAGAGATAACAGTATGAAAATATAGCCGATGTATAGGCATCGACTTCAGAATAACAAAGCTTTCGCTGATATCGACTCTAGAGGAATAGGCTCAAATTAACAAGTTAATGGAATCGGTTCAATACGAGATTGATGAAGAGTTCAAGCTGATGGTTTGGACGAGGTTGAGGCCTACTGAGACCTGTTGGACCGTATGGGTGAGCGACGGCTTGGCCCCAGATTGCAATACGAGCCGATGTCCTGCTGTCGGCTCTCCGTACGGAGACCCCATTCGACGATCAGCAAAGTCAACAAGGAGGCGAAATTGATTGAGGAATATTTTCTTCATTAATAGAGCTGATTGCTCGGGGGAGAAGGGGGCAAAAGCCAACTACTGCTACTGATCCCTAATCTAGGGGCCATTATTGCCCTCGTCGTCGCTGCCTCCGGCGCAACTGCTGATATACTCTTCATCAAAGCTTCCGTGGCCTTCTACGGGAGCCTCATCTTCCTCACCATCGTCATCACCGTCGTCGTCCCACTAGGTGCGGAGGCGCTTTGCTGGTGGGTAACCGTCAAGGGAGTCATTGTCGTCCTCCTCCGCTTCTTCCTCGGAGGAGGTAAAATCGTCCCAGGAGAAGCGATTGTCCTCGCTTTCTGCCTCCTCTTCCCCTTCGACGAGGAATTGAAGGTCGCCCTCTTCATCGGTCAGGGATTTGTCATCTTCCGACCAGATGGAGGAATTATGTTCCTCTTTGTCCCACGACGTTGAGGCGGGGATGTCGCGCACCGCCAACGAGCCCCACTCAGGCGACGGCTCGCGAGAGGAGGAAGAGTCAGAGGAGACCGATGAGGTGGAGGAGGAAGAAGGGGAGGACATGGCTATGGGAGATTGGGGGTTTTTTGGGTGCCGATGGCCAGAACAGGGCCTCATGATGGGAAATGCTGCGATGGTTCTGCTCTACCATGACATGACCCGACGAAGGGGAGAACAGGATGATTTTGGAATTGTTAATTCCAAAACCAGGGGGGCATGTGTTATCACCGGAAGTTGACCAGGTCAGAGGTGGGCTGTGATCAAGATGGATTTAAAGAATATACATGGGAGAAATATGTGAATCGGCCTTTATATGCAAAATGTGGGCTAGTTGGCCCGTGTATCTGTAACATATTAGGATACCTGTCGGTTAGTTAGAGTTTTACTCGTGCACGGTTAGGTGCACGCTCGAATTAGAAAGTCCCTTGGACTATAAATATGTATCTAGGGTTTATGGAATAAACAACAACCAACGTTCAACACAAACAAATCTCGGCGCATCGCCAACTCCTTCGTCTCGAGGGTTTCTCCGGTAAGCACCATGCTGCCTAGATCGCATCTTGCGATCTAGGCAGCACAAGCCTATCTTGTTGTTCATGCGTTGCTCGTCGTCGAAGCCTTTTTGATGGCGAGCAACGTAGTTATCTTAGATGTGTTAGGGTTTGCATTGTTCTTCGTATCATATGCTCGTCGTAGTGCAACCCTCATGCATCTAGCCGCCCTTACACCTATCTTAGGTGTTGGGCGGCACCCCGCTTGATCATAGTTTAGTAGATCTGATCCGTTACGGTTGCTCCTTGTTCATCAAGGATTAGTTTAACATCCGCAATAGTTAGGCCTTACAAAGGGTTGGAGGATCCAGCGGCGTGTAGGGTGACGTTTGCTAGCCCTAGAAAGGATGTTCGGGGATCAACATCATGTTGGTTTTTAGGCCCTGTCTAGGATCGGCTTACGGTCACCGTGCGCGAGCGCGAGGCCCAATCGTGAGTAGGATGATCCGATTATGCGGTGAAAACCCTAAATCGTCGTAGATCTCATTAGCTTTATCTTGATCAAGCAGGACCACCATATATTCGGACACCTTGTACGAATCATGGGTGGATCGGCTCTTTGAGCCGATTCACGAGATAACCCGAGAGCCGATCGAGGCTCGTATTTAATGTTTACGTGTATGCCATGCAGGAAACTAAGCGAGACATCATCCAACACCTTCCCGACCAGGTATAGGTCAGGTGGCACGCCCTTGCGATAGCATCGGACGTGTGACCAGGAGGCTTTGCGGGCCGTCGCTCTGAGGGACTGGGGCCAGCCGCAGCCCTAGTTGTTCCCGGCTCTACTGTGTTGCCTGTCGCTGCCCGCCAGTGGGTTTCTGACGTCAACACACCCACACAACACTTATCAAAACAATGAAGATTAATCAGCTGTATGTAGCGAAAGCACTAGACTAAAATCCCGTGTGTTCTCAAGAACGTTTGGTCATTATAAGTAAACAAACCGGCTTGTCCTTTGTGCTAAAAAGGATTGGGCCACTCGCTGCAATTATTTCTCTCGCACTTTACTTACTCGTACTTTATTCATTTGTTACATCAAAACCCCCTGAATACTTGTCTGTGAGCATTACAGTGAATCCTTCATCGAAACTGCTTGTCAACACCTTCTGCTCCTCGTTGGGATCGACATTCTTACTTATCGAAGATACTACGATACACCCCCTATACGTGTGGGTCATCAGGCCACTAGGTCAGTGCACCAGAAGATTCCTTGACGGGCAAGACAAGGAAGCGAACAAACAAGGAAAGATTGGATCTAAACTACTGTAAACCTAGTCGTACTCGGTTAGGACCCTTGAGACCTGGCCTCCTATATAAAGGCCAGGAGAGGGGCTGCCGAAGGACACGAACAATCTTAGCAATCTTAGCCAGGAAAAGCTTAGAGCTAGGTAACCCTAGCAATAGCAAATCTCGACTAGATCTCAGCCGAACTATTCGGCACCCCATTGTAACCCATTGTCTTCATAATCAAAGAACAGGCAGGCAGGACGTAAGGGTTTTTACCTCATCGAGGGCCCCGAACCTGGGTAAATCGCTCTCCCCGCTTGTCTGTGAACCGATGTCTCGTGTCAGCCTACAGGATTCCATCAACCCTAAGCCCCTATCGGAGGGCATTGGCGAGGAGTACCCTCGACAGCGCGAGGGGAGGGGCGGATCGACGACGGCAGCGATGGAGGCTCGACGACGATAGCGATGGCGGCTCGACGACGGCAGGGGAGGGGTGGATCGACGACGGCGGCAGGGGAGGGACGGCAGCACCGTGGAGATGAGGGGAGGCCGACGGCGGCGGATCGACGGTGCGGGGTGGGGGATTTGGCGATTTGACGGTGTGGGGTGCGGGGTGCGGGGTGGGGGAACGCGTCACACGACAAATCATTGAAAGCCTACCCCCGGCGTTTTGGCGTAAACACCGGTGGTAAGTTTACAGCCACTAACAGGTGGGCCCAATTGTTGTTTCCACCGGCGGAAAGAGCCTAATTCGCCGGGGGTAAGTTTTTTTTTCCTTCAGCTGGCGAGACACCTTTAGTTCCATAAACATGTGTTGATTAATCAAAACTGATTACTTAGCACAGTGGTGCCATTCTTGATCTTGTACACAACCTTGCACCCAGGGTTCGAATCCCTCTAGGTGCAAAAAGGCCAACATTTTTTCCCTTCCCTTTTCTTGCTAAGACCTCTTTTATTGTTTCTTGTTTATTTGGATAAATTGTAAAGTCCTTTTGGCGACATCTGATAAAAATTAAATGAAGGATAAATTGCGAGACATAAATTGATGATTTTAATTCTTGAATGACTTCAAAGTCCTTTCGAGGATATCCGATAAAAAACCAAGACATAAATTTAGGATACACTTGAGAAGGACAAATGGTTGTTCGAGAGATAATTATTATAAATACACAAATGACTTCAAAGTCCCTTCCGCTTGGTCCTCGTGACCCCACCGGTATCGTCGCGACTCCTTGTGTACGGAGGAACACTTGACCTAGGTAGCGTCGTCCTTCTTCTTCTTAGTGTGTAGGTTCTATCGTCTTCATCGGGTTCTTCCATCATTGGGTCTCCGACGAGGCCGTCGAAGTCTTGCTCGTCGGCAACTCCATCCATTCCGACGAGGGCCCTTTTTCCTCTCCTTACGACAACACGGCTGGGCCTTGACGGGTCAGTTATGAAGAAGCATTGCTCGACGTGCTTAGCCAATACCCAAGGCTCGTTTTGCGCGGTGGGGTTCTTGGTCTTGGATTTGGGCGGCAGTCGCATGGTGGTGACATACGCATCTTCTTTTGTGACGTCCGTAGCCCATCTGACACGAAACATCGGTAGCTTCTCCCCGACGCAGTCGAGCTCCCGCATTTCCTCGATCCTTCCGTAGTACCTTTTCTTCTCTTCACCTGTGTACGATTCCATCGTCACACCCGAGTTCTGATAGTCGCTTCTGTTGTCTCTCTCCTCTGTGGAGAATGTGTAACCATTGATGTCGTATTTCTGATAAGTCATGAGGTTGGGGGCGGGCCCACAAGACAAGGCCAATATCATTTTGTCTACGCCGCTTGCCATTAGTGGGGGATTAGCATCAATCTGGTCTTTGAACCAGCTCGCGAAAGAGGAGTTGTGCACTCTAAATACCTCTTCTTCCGTCATCGGCTTGTCAGCCCTGCTCTTGATCATGTTTATGTGCTGATCCACCCAAGGCTCTACCTCGTTCATGTGCTCGTAGTGCTACTAAGTGGGCCCCGTTAAAGTCTGTTCTCCTATCATCTTGATCCGCGTCGAGTTCCCTCCTCGCAGCGTTGTGGCCTACTCCCTCGAATCTGCCGAGGTGCTTGTTGGCGGGCAATCCAACCGGATGTGGGTCGTCCTCGTTTAAATAATTCTTGCAGAAAGAGATGCACTCCTCGGTGAGAAAGCCCTGGACGATGCTTCCATCCGGATGTGGCCTGTTACGAACGTATCCTTTGATGAAGCCGTTCATTCTTTCTAACGCCATCATGTTGTGAAGGAACGCGGGCCCAAGATCCTCGATATCGTCCACTATATGCACCAGCAGATGGACCATGATGTCAAAGAATGCGGGCGAGAAGTACATCTCCATCTCGCATAGGATGGTGACGATCTATTCCTGCAGCCTCCCGAGTTTCTTGACGGTTATCGACTTTCGAGTGATGACGTCGAAGACGTTACACAGGTCAGTCAGCGTCGCACGAACGTGCGGTTCCATTATCCCTCGGATAGCAACCAGAAGTATCTACATCATCATGACATGACAGTCATGAGACTTCATCCCGCTGAAGATTTTTTTCGTCGGGTCCAGCCATCTGCGTATCAGCCCCGCGTAGCCTAGGGGAAATTTGACTTCTAGTAGGCACTTGAAGAATTGTTCGAGCTCATCGGGATTTAGAGTGAAGCAGGAGGGGCGAGGAGTTTCGCGCTGCTTGGCCACCCTTTTGCGTTTGCGATCATCCGTCTCCTCCTCCTCGGTTTCCTGGTCAACCTGGGCGAAATGAAGCTCTTTTATGATATCAAGGGCCATCAGGTCGTGTCTTGCTTTCGACCCGTCTTTGGTCCTCTCCGGCATGTTGAGCACAGTGCCAAGCAAGCTCTCGCACACGTTCTTCGTGATATGCATGACATCAAGGCTATGAGGCGTACCGAGGATCTTCCAGTATGGCAAGTCCCAAAACACGGACCTCCTTTTCCATACCCCCAAGAGCGGCCCGGGTTCCTTTTTCTTTCTCTTGTCTCCTTTCTTCCGCTTCTGGATCTTTATCTTACCCGCCGGAGGGCAGTCTTTCCAGTTTTTCAACAGAGTATCTATCTCTTCGCCGCTTCTCCTAGGTGGAGGTCCCTCGACCTCATCCTTCCCATTGAACAGGTCTCCACGCTTCCTCCACGGGTCATTCTTGGGAAGCCACATTCGATGCCTCATGTAGACGGTTTTTGAAGACCCGGGATCCTTACCCAGCTGTAAAACGGCGTCTTTTCCATGCACCTCACACATGCCTTGTGTCCGTGGCACACCCGGCACGCGATATATCCGTATCCAAGATAGTCCTGCACCGTCGTCAACGGTGCGGCTTTCATACGAAAGTTCCTTGTCCGTAGGCGTCCCAAGTTTCTATCCCTTCCTCCCACGGAGTGACTAGCTCCTCCTTCAATAGCTCCGGATACAGGTTGATATCGCTCCCCGGCTGCGTCGGCCCTTGGATTAGCATACTCATGTGTATGTACTTCTTCTTCAGGCATAGCCATGGAGGGAGGTTGTACATCCATACAAACACGGGCCAGGTGTTGTGCTTGCTGCTTTGGTTCCCAAACGGATTGAGTCTGTCGGTGCTCGCACCCAACCTGATGTTCCTTGGTTCTTTCCTGAATTCACCATAATACTCATCGTCTAATGTTTTCCACTGGCTTGCATCCGAAAGGTGTGTTAGCACTGGGTTTTCAACCCGTTCTACATCAGGAATCACCGCCTCCTTTCTTTCCGCGTGCCAGCGCTTGAGCTTTGCTTCCTTGGGGTCCACGAAGTACCGCTGCAGACGGGGCGTGAGCGGGAAGTACCACACAACTTTTCGAGGATATTTTCTTGTCCCTCTCTTGTATCGAGATTCGCCACACTGTGGGTATGTATCGATATTGGCACGCTCGTTCCGATATATTACGCAGTCACTGATGCATGCGTGGTATTTCTGGTGCGGTAAATCGAGAGAGCACACAATTTTCTTGGCCTCATGTAGGCTACCGGCACACGTGTTATCTTTAGGAAAGTGGATCTTCAAGTATCCGAAGAGTTCGTCCACGCTTGTGTCCGTCCATTTGTGCTTTGCCTTCATCTCCATAATATCGAGAGCGTATCTCAGACGGCTCTCCTCCGTCCCACGAGCTGCATCGTACAACGGAGTTCTCGAGTCTACCTCGAGTTGATCCAGCTTAGCCTTCCCTCTACTAGCGATTTTGGGGTCGGTCGATGTGTTGCTGAGAAGAAGTTCTTGAACATGACGGTCTTGCACGGCCGCGGTTAGCGGGGTATTTCTACTCATGTCCTCGTCGGCCGCATGTTCTTCCCGGCCTTCTTGATCACCATCAACGTGTGCGCCACCCTCTTCAACCTCATCTCCATTGTCGTGTGGGGCATCCTCTCCATCACCTTTGTTATCATCATCTCCACCATCATCATCTCCACATCATCACCATCGATATCATCATCTCCATCATCACTCATCCACTGAGTATGCCCCTCCATGAAACTATACCTGAGCAGGTGTTGATTCACTATGCCTGAGAAGGGGTCAAACAACGATCCTAGCTTGCATCTTCGACAAGGACACATTATATCCTTTCGCTTTTTTCGATACATGTCAGCCGTCGCGCGTTCCACGTATCTATCCACGACGCTTTCCCTCATCGCGATGACCATCGCCGCCTACAAGACAAGATAATTGATTACACGGCCGTCTTGGTTTTCACGGAAAAAATTCGGCATGACCTTTGCTAAATATTGTCATGCTGGAGTTCCAAAATTCGCCGGAACGGAAGTTAATCAACATTCCGGCAAAACATTGGCAACTCAATGTTCCTGCACGCGTAAACAAATGCAAAACAATGCATTTACATATATGGACCACCTTTTTCCACCACTAGTGATATAACCGCGAATTTTCGCCAACACATGAACATTCCACTCATTTAGTTATGTACCTATTAGTTGACGCGACGTCCAAAAGCACCCGAGAGACGCCACACGTCGACTTTAATGCTTGAGAGATCTAGAGATCTAAGAAATGGAGACTAGATCTAGTGGAAAAGGTGGTGGGAGGAGATAGATCTAGATCTAGATTATGCAAATCATGCTAGAGGGGCTAGGTAGTGCATGATTTGCTCAAATACATCATATTTTATTGGTTGAAATAGCTAAAATGGGTGGGGGAATGAGCTAACTAGTGCTTGGGGTTGATTTGCCATCACATATGAGTGTGTGTGGGTGGTGGTAGGTGGCTGGTCGTCCTAAATGGACATGCCCAGGTTACCGCCGGCGCCTACACAAGAAATTGCCAGCGGTAGGGAACGTTACCGCCAGCATCTGTTGGCCGAAGACGCCGGCGGTAAGTTAAGGCCTTGTGGCCCACCCTGGCTCGGCGATACCGCCGGCATCTACTGCGCACGTTCGCCGGCGGTACAACCCAGTATCCCTGGCGCTTTGGGCCCAATTCGTCGGCGGTAAGGCTAGGCCCAAATGGGACCCCGCGGCCCATTGCACCCCCGGCGCCTCCGTTTCCATTTCGTCGGCGCTAATGGAGCCACCCCCGGCGCCGTCCTACCTATTTCGCCGGCGGTACTGTTAGGCCCCCTGGAAGGTATTACCGCCGGCATCTTCAGCTCGTATTTGCCGGCGGTAAGGAGTGCGGCTATAAGCCTTTCCCTAGTAGTGAGTAGTCATCATGATATGTATGTGCATTGTTATGCCCTCTCTATTTGTCAATTGCCCAACTGTAATTTGTTCACCCAACATGCTATTTTTTATTGGAGAGACACCACTAGTGAACTGTGGACCCCGGTCCATTCTTTTACATCTGAATACAATCTACTGAAAACATTATTCTCTACTGTTCTTCGCAAACAAACACCATTTTCCACACCATACATTTAATCCTTTGTTCACAGCAAGCCAGTGAGATTGACAACCTCACTGTTAAGTTGGGGCAAAGTATTTTGATTGTGTTGTGCAGGTTCCACGTTAGCGCCGGAATCCCTGTTGTTGCGCCGCACTACACTCCTCCGCCAACAACCTTCACGTGGCCCTTGACTCCTACTGGTTCGATAACCTTGGTTTCTTACTGAGGGAAAACTTGCTGCTGTACGCATCACACCTTCCTCTTGGGGTTCCCAACGGACGTGTGCTTCACGCGTATCATCGAGCTCGAACTCGGCGACGGCCCGATGGTGGCGCCTGTTGGACCTGCGATGTGCCCGGAGGTTAGCTGATACGTCTCCGACGTATCGATAATTTCTTATGTTCCATGCCACATTATTGATAATATCTACATGTTTTATGCACACTTTATGTCATTTTTGTGCATTTTCTGGAACTAACCTATTAACAAGATGCCGAAGTGCTAGTTGCTGTTTTCTGCTGTTTTTTGGTTTCAGAAATCCTAGTAAGGAAATATTCTCGGAATTGGACGAAATCAACGCCCAGGGTCCTATTTTGCCACGAAGCTTCCAGAAGACCGAAGAGTCAACGGAGTGGGGCCACGAGGAGGCCAGGAGGGCAGGCGGTGCGGCCCCACCCTTGGCCGCGCCGCCCTGTCTCCTGGGCCCCTCGTGTCGCCCCCTGACCTACCCTTCCGCCTACTTAAAGCCTTCGTCGCGAAACCCCCAGTACCGAGAGCCACGATACGGAAAACCTTCCAGAGACGCCGCCGCCGCCAATCCCATCTCGGGGGATTCAGGAGATCGCCTCCGGCACCCTGCCAGAGAGGGGAATCATCTCCCGGAGGACTCTACGCCGCCATGGTCGCCTCCGGAGTGATGTGTGCGTACTCTACCCCTGGACTATGGGTCCATAGCAGTAGCTAGATGGTTGTCTTCTCCTCATTGTGCTTAATTGTCGGGTCTTGTGAGCTGTCGAACATGATCAAGATCATCTTTCTGTAATTCTATATGTTGTGTTTGTTGGGATCCGATGAATAGAGAATACTTGTTATGTTGATTATCAATTTATATCTATGTGTTGTAGGATAACGTAGCATAGAAAACAAAAAAAATCTACCGCGAACACGCAATCCAAGCCAAGATGCAATCTAGAAGACGGTAGCAACGAGGGGGTATCGAGTCTCACCCTTGAAGAGATTCCAAAGCCTACAAGATGAGGCTCTTGTTGCTGCGGTAGACGTTCACTTGCCGCTTGCAAAAGCGCGTAGAAGATCTTGATCACGATCGCTCCGGCGCCACGAACGGGCAGCACCTCCGTACTCTGGTCACACGTTCGGTTGTTGATGAAGACGACGTCCACCTCCCGTTCCAGCGGGCAGCGGAAGTAGTAGCTCCTCTTGAATCCGACAGCACGACGGCGTGGTGTCGGTGGCGGTGGAGAACTCCGGCGGAGCTTCGCTAAAGCTACGCGGGAGATATGGAGGAGAGGGGGGGCGGCTAGGGTTTGGGAGGGGGTGGCCGGCCACTTCAAGGGGGGCGGCCAGCTTGTGGTCTTGGGGTGCGGCCACCTTGGTGGTGTTTGAGGTGGCCGGCCCCCTCCCCCTTGGCCCTCATTATATAGGTGGAACCCCAAGAGTTGGTCTCCAAGTCTTCGAATAAGACCCGAACCAAAAACCTTCCATATGGAGAGGAAACCTAGCCAAGCTAGGACTCCCACTAGAGGTGGGAGTTCCACCTCCCATATGGGGGG
>NC_061510.1:15484-26840 GCF_022539505.1 Lolium rigidum | reverse complement strand
GCATGTACGGTAACGCTTATCTCAGAAAAATACTGTTTTGCCCTTGTATCTAGAAGATCTATTCTCACCACACGATTTCTTCATCCAACGGCCCATCGCTTCACCCAATTCTTATATAAACCTGTCTTCAACCTCCGTTCATCCCTCGCTTGCGCCGCTCACCTGTTCCTCTTCGCAAATCTTCCCCTGCGCCCAACTCTCTCCGATTTTCCGCACTCGCATACATTGCTCGCCCATTGCCGTTGATGCCACCGCGTGCGCGTCCGACTCGCCACGAAGCACTCCGGAATCCAAGATGGCCGCCGAAGATCTTGAGTGGGAGAGATCCAAAATCTCCAACCAAGATGTCAATATGCTGAAGAGGCTCGGCCCGATGAAGAAGGAAGACGCCATCCGCTTTCCCAGCCGAAGAAAGCTACCCCAAGCCTCCAATGGAGTATCGGGTTAGTTTCGTTGATCATCTCATCCGCGGCCTCTCTACCCCAATCCATGATTTCCTCCGCGGTCTTCTCTTTGTCTATGGGATTCAGCTGCACCGACTCGACCCCCAATTCCATCCTTCACATTTCTATTTTTATCACGCTTTGCGAATGCTTTCTTGGAGTCGCTCCCAATTGGGCTCTTTGGAAGCGCATTTTCTGCCTTCGCCGCAATGGCGCTCACAACGCCACCTACAACATAGGTGGCGTAGTTATCCGTGTCCGAACCGATGTCGATTATTTCGACGTCAAATTTCCCGACTCGTCCAAGGATGGCGCAAAAGGTGGCTCTATATACACGAAGAAAGCGCCAATTCCGTGGAACACAACATAGTTCCTTTCGACGGAAACGCAAAAATTCAACGCCGCTACTCCTGGGACGCCGAAGCTTCCGAAGAAGAGAAAAAGGCGACGAAGCTCTTATGTCTCGTATTCATCAGCTTCAAAATACTAGAGGCAAAGAGTTATCTGGTGTCCAAATCACTGCCTATTTTCTTAGGATTAGAGTGCAGCCTCTTCGTGCTCGCAAAAATCCCCTTTGGACGTACTCCGGTGCCAATGACGCCAATAGGCTCTCCAATGATTTTTCTGTGAAGGACTTGGAGAAGCTTATTCGAAGAATTACCTCGCTGAGCAAGAGGGATCCTATTCCTTCCTCTTGTCGCGTGGAACCCTACAGCTCCACCAATCCTCTCCCCGAGGTATTTTGTCTTCTCGAATTTTCATCTTGTTCTGAATTTTCCCCACATCTCATTGCATTGATATCTCTCTATTTTTCCCTTTGTCGCTATTTTCTTGTAGAATCACCCTACTATGGCTTCCCTTCCTCCTCTTCCCGAGGATGGAGAAGTCGAAGAAATGGGCATTGTTACCGACGACAATCAAGAAGCTCCGTCCTTTGTGAATGATCCCGTGGATTCTCGAAAGTCTGCGGGATCTTCCGAGGACACCACGTCAGTCCAATCTCCTCCTCCCGCTGTTTCCCCACAGACGGCGCCAATTGACAAGGGATTAACTTGTCAATGCCTATGGATTGTAGGCTAGGGTTTAGTTAGAAGTAGAGGGCAAGTAGATTCTCGAAGGTTTCAGCCGAAAAGTACTCGACGATTATGAAAACTAGGGTTTGCAGACAATGATTTGATGATCTCCTCGTCCCTCGACTCCCCCTTTATATAAGAGGTGGAGTCGAGGGTTTCGTTTTGTACAAGTTACAGAGTCCGGGACGGTTTCTAACTCATCCCGCCAGATTTACAAACAACACTTCCTATTACAATTCTACTTTCCTTAACATATCTTGGGCTCTCGAACCTTCTTATTCTTCGGGTAGTGGGCCTTCGATAAACCCCGGGTACTATCTTTGGCAGGCCCATTTGGGATGCCTATGTCACCGCCTCCTTCTTCTTCCGGTTGCATTCTGGGCAATTGCCGATTGTTGGCAATCGGCTCATTCCTGAATCCCAGCGAGTGTCCTCGAAGAAAGGACAATCCCGAGGCTCTGTCCTCGTCGTCTTGCTCCCTTGCCTTTCCCTTGGCACAACGCTCGTGCTCCTCCTCATCGCGATTCTCGCCGACGATGTCTTCTCGGCTTCTCCGGCCAAACGAACTCTTTCATCATCGTCGCCGGACCGTCGGCGTTGGTCGTACCGACTCACATACTTGTTGAGGAGGTGATCGAGAGAGAGGTCGCCGATATCTTATGTTCTTCACTTCTCCCTCCGTGACGTAGCGCTTTCCGTCTTGGCGGAGCCGATCGCGTGGAGCGGCTTCCTCCGTATCTTTGCTATGAGAGCAGCTGCCCTCATCTCCATCCTTGCCGCCGTGGTGTCCAAGATCTACCATGTTGATATTGCACAGGAAACCCGGCTGGCACCCTCGCATGGCAAGCATACTCCACCATGTTTACGGCGGGGAAGGGCTGGGTATCGACCTTCATGGCGTACCGGTTGAAAATTAGACGCCCGTTCTCTATCGCCGCTTGGATGTGCCGACGCCACACCCTCGCGGTCGTTGGTGGCATGGGAGAGCGAGTTATGCCATTTGCAGTATGGCTTTCCATTCAGCTCTTGCGCCGTGGGGAATTTGAGACCTTCAGGTATCTTCAACTCGCTTTTCCTTGAGTAGGAGGTCGAAGATTTGCTCGGTCTTGGTTACGTCAAAATCAAATCCCCTCGGGCGGGCTCGGTGGCTTTACCCATTTGCGGGACACGGGGTTCCTCCCCGAGTCCACTCAGCCATCGCTACTTCTTGGTCTCCCGCAGGAACTTCGTCTTCCTCCGCATCAACCAGGGCCACCGCACGCTTGAACTTGTCTTGGTACGAGTCCGGGTGGCGCCTGTTCATATGCTGAAAGTTTCGAACCATGTGCGCCGGCGAGGGATAATCTGCTTGGGAGGCCGTGTCCTTGAGCTGTGTGGCAAGGCCTGCTACCGCCAACTCGATCGCTTCCTTTTCAGCTTATACGAACCGAAAAGCATCGGTTCCTAAGATTCCCGAAGTGCTGGATGTATTCTCGTCACGCTTCCGCGCTTCGTCGTAGTTGTGCTAGATCGGCAATGCTAGACTCGGAAGCTTCCGAGTGGTACTGTTCATGGAACCTGCTCTTCCAACTCGCTTCCAAGTTTGGATGGAGTTCGGTGGTAACGATGTGTACCACCCGAAAGCCGATCCCGTGAGGGACCGTGAGAAGAACCTCACGCGCAACTCATCTGATGCTGAGATCGTGCCCAGCTGTGCCAAATATCGGCTCACATGCTCGATGGAGCTGGACCCGTCTGATCCACTGAACTTTGTGAAGTCCGGGAGCCGATATTTAGGTGGCAGCGGGATCAGTTCGTAGCTGTTGGGGTACGGCTTGGTGTAGCCGAACGCCTTCCTTTTCGGCATCATACCGAACTGATCTTTCAGAATTGCACAAATCTGATCCGCCGTGATGGCTGAAGGTGTCGAACCCTGAAGATTCGCCGGGGTGGCATACTTAACCAGCCATGCTTGTTTTTCCGGTTCTAAGCCAACCGCAGGAGCTGGGCTTTGGAGGTTTGTCGGGGCGGCGTACTTAGCCGGCCACGACCGCTTCTCGAGATCGGCTCCCGACGTTCCTCCTGCCGTTCCGCAGGCCGTTGTTATTGCAGCCTGGTTCGAGAGTGCCAAGGCGTTGCTCGTCCGGCACGTATGCGCACGCGTATCCGTGCGGGACCTCCTTAGGTGGCTCGAGCAGGAATTGGTAGTCACTAGGATCACCACCAATCTTGTAGACGACGTATGCCGATGAGTTCGGCAATTCCGGTGCTACCCATGCGAACGGCCGGGGCTGGAGCGGCATCTCTCCTTTGAAAGTCCCCGCAGCCGGTCCCGACGGGGAGTACCGGTGACTCATGATTTCCTGGACGACGCGCAGAGCAACACGCTCCAAGGTGTTCACCAGGCTCTCAGAGTGGCGGTGCAGCGAATGAGCCACCATGTAGTTGATCTCCTGCCGCAGCGACCTGGTGCGTTCTTCTGACGGGGCGGACAGGTCCACTCCATCGAGCGCGCCTTCAGGTGTGAAACCCTTCCACCTGACACCATGAGAGCGGGTTCGGTGGAAGGAGCCGATGAGTTCGGCTTCGAGGGTTGCCTTGATCTCGTCATGCTTCTTCTTGAGCTCATCAGGCAGATCCGCGTATGTGATCGGAGTGTCTTCCGCCATCTTGGATGTAGATGGAGATGTCGTGGATGTCGTCGACTGTCCCACCGGGCGTGCCAGAATGTGTTGACGTCAGAAACCCACTGGCGGGCAGAGACGGGCAACACCGTAGAGCCGGGAACAACTAGGGCTGCGGCTGGCCCTAGTCCCCCGAGCGACGGCCCGCAAAGCCTTCGGTCGCACGCACCGATGTTTATCACAAGGGCGTGCCACCTGACCTATACCTGGTCGGGAAGGTGTGGATGATGCCTCGCTTAGTTTCCTCGCAGGGCACACACGTAAACGTTAAATACGAGCCTCGATCGGCTCTCGGGTTATCCCGTGAATCGGCTCAAAGAGCCGATCCACCCATGATTCGGACGAGGTGTCCGAACATATGGTGGTCCTGCTTGATCAAGGTAAAGCTAATGAGATCTACGACGATGTGGGGTTTTCACCGCATAATCGGATCGTCCTACTCCGAGTTGGGCCTCGCGGCCACGCACGGTGATCGTAAGCCGATCCTAAACAAGGCCTAAAAACCAACACGAGGTTGATCCTCGGAACATCCCGCTTAGGGCCAACGAACGACACCCTACGTGCCGCTGGATCCTCCCCCTTTGTAAGGCCTAACTATTGCAGATATTAAACTAATCCTTGTAGAACAAGGAGCAATCGTAACGGATCAGATCTACTAAACTATGATCAAGCGGGGTGCCGCCCCTACGCCTAAGATAGGCGTAAGGGCGGCTAGACATGCAAGGGTTGCACTACGAAAGCATGTAACATGAAGAACAATGCTAACCCTAACATGTCTAAGATAACTACGTTGCTCGCCATCAAAAAGGCTTCGGTACGAGCAACGCATGAACAACGTAGGCAGGCTTGTGCTGCCTAGATCGCAAGATGCGATCTAGGCAGCATGATGCTTACCGGTAGAAACCCTCGAGACGAAGGGGTTGGCGATGCGCCGAGATTTGTTTGTGGTTGAACGTTTGTTGTTGTTTATTCCATAAACCCTAGATACATATTTATAGTCCAGCGGACTTTCTAATGTGGGCGTGCACCAAACCGTGCACGAGTAAGATTCTATCTCTAAACTAAGATGCGATCTAATATGTTACAGATATACGGGCAATTAAGCCCAACTTGGTATAAAAGGCCGATCCACATACTTCTTCTATATATATATTTCTTCACGTCCATCTCGATCGCGGCCCACCTCTGACTCGGTCAAATTCTGGTGATAACAAATCAACAACTACATCCTTGGACATAGCGCCAATGTTTTATCCCTAGTGGCAACAGCACAACACAACCTTAGAACTTTCTGTCACTGTCCCAGGTGTCAATGCAGGCATGAACCCACTATCGAGCATAAATACTCCCTCTTGGAGTTACTAGCATCAACTTGGCCGAAGCCTCTACTAATATAGGAGAGCATGCAAGATCATAAACAACACATATGTAATAACTTGATAATTAACATAACATGGTATTCTCTATCCATCGGATCCCGACAAACACAACATAGAGTATTACGGATAGATGATCTTGATCATGTTAGGCAGCTCACAAGATCCAACAATGAAGCACAATGAGGAGAAGACAACCATCTAGCTACTGCTATGGACCCATAGTCCAGGGGTGAACTACTCACTCATCACTCCGGAGGCGACCATGGCGGTGTAGAGTCCTCCGGGAGATGAATCCCCTCTCCGGCAGGGTGCCGGAGGAGATCTCCGTAATCCCCCGAGATGGGATTGGCGGCGGCGGCGTCTCCGGGAAGTTTTTCCGTATCGTGGTTTTTCGCATCGGGGGTTTCGCGACGGAGGCTTTAAGTAGGCGGAAGGGCAACGTGGGGGCCACACGGGGGCCCCACACCACAGGTCGGCGCGGCCAAGGGCCGGGCCGCGCCGCCCTATGGTGGCAGCCCCTCGTGGCCCCACTTCGTATCCCTTTCGCATTCTCGGAAGGTTCGTGGCAAAATAGGACCCCGGGTCTTGATTTCGTCCAATTCCGAGAATATTTCGTTACTAGGATTTCTGAAACCAAAAACAGCGTAGAAACAAAGAATCGGCACTTCGGCATCTTGTTAATAGGTTAGTTCCAGAAAATACATGAATATGACATAAAGTGTGCATAAAACATGTAGGTATCATCAATAATATGGCATAGAACATAAGAAATTATCGATACGTCGGAGACGTATCACACACCTCCTCTGGGATCGAAGAGGCAAGTGAAGGATTTAATGAGATATCCCAATGATGGCGTGTATTTCACACGTTCGTTGGGCAACCCCAAGAGGAAGGTATGATGCGCACAACAGCAAGTTTTCCCTCAGAAAGAAACCAAGGTTTATCGAACCAGGAGGAGCCAAGAAGCACGTTGAAGGTTGATGGCGGCGGGATGTAGTGCGGCGCAACACCGGAGATTCCGGCGCCAACGTGGAACCCGCACAACACAACCAAAGTACTTTGCCCCAACGAAACAGGTGAGGTTGTCAATCTCACCGGCTTGCTGTAACAAAGGATTAACCGTATTGTGTGGAAGATGATTGTTTGCAGAGAAAATAGTAGAAACAAGTATTGCAGACAGATTTGTATTTCAAGTATTAAAGAATGGACCGGGGTCCACAGTTCACTAGAGGTGTCTCTCCCATAAGATAAAAGCATGTTGGGTGAACAAATTACGGTCGGGCAATTGACAAATAGAGAGGACATAACAATGCACATACATGACATGATATGTATAGTGAGATTTAATTGGGCATTACGACAAAGTACATAGACCGCCATCCAACCGCATCTATGCCTAAAAAGTCCACCTTCGGGTTATCGTCCGAACCCCTTCCAGTATTAAGTTGCTAAACAACGGACAATTGCATTAAGTATGGTGTGTAATGTAATCAACAACTACATCCTCGGACATAGCGCCAATGTTTTATCCCTAGTGGCAACAAGCACAACACAACCTTAGGGGTTTCTCGTCACTCCCCAGGTGTCAATGCGGGCATGAACCCACTATCGAGCATAAATACTCCCTCTTGGAGTTAAAAGTAAAAACTTGGCCGAGCCTCTACTAGAAACGGAGAGCATGCAAGATCATAAACAACACATATGTAATAACTTGATAATTAACATGACATGGTATTCTCTATCCATCGGATCCCGACAAACACAACATAGAGTATTACAGATAGATGATCTTGATCATGTTAGGCAGCTCACAAGATCCAACAATGAAGCACAATGAGGAGAAGACAACCATCTAGCTACTGCTATGGACCCATAGTCCGAGGGGTGAACTACTCACTCATCACTCCGGAGGCGACCATGGCGGTGTAGAGTCCTCCGGGAGATGAATCCCCTCTCCGGCAGGGTGCCGGAGGAGATCTCCGAATCCCCCGAGATGGGATCGGCGGCGGCGGCGTCTCGCAAGGTTTTCCGTATCGTGGATTTTCGCCTCGGGGGTTTCGCGACGGAGGCTTTAAGTAGGCGGAAGGGCGAGTCGGGGCCCGACAAGGGGGCCACACCATAGGGCGGCGCGGGCCCCCTAGGCCGCGCCGCCTTGTGGTGTCGCCACCTCGTGGCCTCACTTCGTATGTTCTTCGGTCTTCCGGAAGCTCCGTGGAAAAATAGGCCCCGGGTCTTTGTTTCGTCCAATTCCGAGAATATTTCGTTACTAGGATTTCTGAAACCAAAAACAGCAGAAAACGAGAACCGGCACTTCGGCATCTTGTTAATAGGTTAGTTCCGGAAAATGCACGAATATGACATAAAGTGTGCATAAAACATGTAGGTATCATCAATAATATGGCATAGAACATAAGAAATTATCGATACGTCGGAGACGTATCAAGCATCCCCAAGCTTAGTTACGCTCGTCGCGAGCGAGTAAAACGATAACAAAGATAATTTCGAAGTGATATGCCATCATAACCTTGATCATACTATTTGTAAACATATGTAGTGAATGCAGCGATCAAAACAATGGTAATGACATGAGAAAACAAGTGAATCATAAAGCAAAGACTTTTCATGAATAGTACTTCAAGACAAGTATTAATAAGTCTTGCATAAGAGTTAACTCATAAAGCAATAAATCAAAGTAAAGGTATTGAAGCAACACAAAGGAAGATTAAGTTTCAGCGGTTGCTTTCAACTTGTAACATGTATATCTCATGGATAATAGTCAACATAGAGTAATATAACAAGTACAATATGCAAATATGTAGGAATCAATGCACAGTTCACACAAGTGTTTGCTTCTTGAGGTGGAGAGAGATAGGTGAACTGACTCAACATAAAAGTAAAGAGAATGGTCCTTCAAAGAGGAAATCATCGATTGCTATATTTGTGCTAGAGCTTTTATTTTGAAAACATGAAACAATTTTGTCAACGGTAGTAATAAAGCATATGAGTTATGTACATTATATCTTACAAGTTGCAAGTCTCATGCATAGTATACTAATAGTGCCCGCACCTTGTCCTAATTAACTTGGACTACCGGATCTTTGCAATGCACATGTTTTGACCAAGTGTCACAATGGGGTACCTCCATGCCGCCTGTACAAAGGTCTAAGGAGAAAGCTCGCATTTTGGATTTCTCGCTTTTGATTATTCTCAACTTAGACATCCATACCGGGACAACATGGACAACAGATAATGGACTCCTCTTTAATGCATAAGCATGTGGCAACAATTATTATTCTCATATGAGATTGAGGATGTGTGTCCAAAACTGAAACTTCCACCATGAATCATGGCTTTAGTTAGCGGCCCAAAGTTCTTCTCTAACAATATGCATGCTCCAACCATGAAGGTGGTAGATCTCTCTTACTTCAGACAAGACGGACATGCATAGCAACTCACATGATATTCAACAAAGGATAGTTGATGGCGTCCCCGTAAACATGGTTATCGCACAACAAGCAACTTAATAAGAGATAAAGTGCATAAGTACATATTCAATACCACAATAGTTTTTAAGCTATTTGTCCCATGAGCTATATATTGCAAAGGTGAATGATGGAATTTTAAAGGTAGCACTCAAGCAATTTACTTTGGAATGGCGGATAAATACCATGTAGTAGGTAGGTATGGTGGACACGAATGGCATAGTGGTTGGCTCAAGGATTTTGGATGCATGAGAAGTATTCCCTCTCGATACAAGGTTTAGGCTAGCAAGGTTATTTGAAACAAACACAAGGATGAACGGTACAGCAAAACTCACATAAAAGACATATGGTAAACATTATAAGACTCCATACCGTCTTCCTTGTTGTTCAAAACTCAATACTAGATGTTATCTAGACTCTAGAGAAACCAAATATGCAAACCAAATTAGCAAGCTCTAAGTATTTCTTCATTAATGGGTGCAAAGTATATGATGCAAGAGCTTAAACATGAGCACAACAATTGCCAAGTATCAAATTATCCAAGACATTTTAGAGTTACTACATGTAGCATTTTCCAATTCCAACCATATAACAATTTAACGAAGATGAAACTTCGCCTTGAATACTATGAGTAGAGCCTAAGGACATATTTGTCCATATGCTACAGCGGAGCGTGTCTCTCTCCCATAAAGTGAATGCTAGGATCCATTTTATTCAAACAAAACAAAAAACAAAAACAAACCGACGCTCCAAGCAAAGTGCATAAGATGTGACGGAATAAAAATATAGTTTCAGGGGAGGAACCTCGATAATGTTGTCGATGAAGAAGGGGATGCCTTGGGCATCCCCAAGCTTAGACGCTTGAGTCTTCTTAGAATATGCAGGGGTGAACCACCGGGGCATCCCCAAGCTTAGAGCTTTCACTCTCCTTGATCATATTGCATCATACTCCTCTCTTGATCCTTGAAAACTTCCTCCACACCAAACTCGAAACAACTCATTGGAGGGTTAGTGCATAATAAAAATTAACATGTTCAGAGGTGACACAATCATTCTTAACACTTCTGGACATTGCATAAAGCTACTGGACATTAATGGATCAAAGAAAATTCATCCAACATAGCAAAAGAGGCAATGCGAAATAAAAGACAGAATCTGTCAAAACAGAACAGTCCGTAAAGATGGATTTTATTAGGCCACCAGACTTGCTCAAACGAAAATGCTCAAATTGAATGAAAGTTGCGTACATATCTGAGGATCATGCTCGTAAATTGGCTTAATTTTCTGAGCTACCTACAGGAGATAGACCCAGATTCGTGACAGAGAAAGAAATCTGGAACTGCGCAAGAATCCAAATCTAGTACTTACTTTTCTATCAAAGACTTTAATTGGCACAACAAAACATAAAACTAAGATAAGGAGAGGTTGCTACAGTAGTAAACAACTTCCAAGACACAAATATAAAACAAAAATACTGGAGTAAAAACATGGGTTGTCTCCCATAAGCGCTTTTCTTTAACGCCTTTCAGCTAGGCGCAGAAAGTGTTTCTCAAGTGGCATCGAAGGGTGGTGCACCTATAGCGGGGTTTGGAGTTTTCTCAACCATGCATAGTATATTGGATACATAAGTTTCAGCGTCTCCCTTTTCATTAGTCTTGGGCTTGCTACTCTCATCAAACAAATTTTCAGGAACAAGCCAAGCATAGTTATTTTCTAGTGCATCATTCATAGCTAGGAGTTTACATGATATTGGTGCTTTGATCTCCCCTCCATCATTAGCATTATTAGTGTACCTTATCCTATCCATATCCATTTTTTCAAGGAGACTAACAAAATTAGTATGAGAACCAAGCATATTAAATTTAGCGAAGACCTTTCTAGCTTCTCTTGCTAGACCACCAAATTCTCTAAGAAGGGTTTCTAAAACAAAATCTTTCTTTTCCCCCTCTTCCAAATCACCAAGTGTAAGAAACATGTGTTGGATTATAGGATTGAGATTAACAAATTTAGTTTCCAACAAGCGAACGAAAGCAGCAGCAGAGCAATTTCATAAGTAGGAGCAAGTTCTACCAAGTGTCTATCTTCAAAATCTTCAACGGTACTAACATGGGTGAAAAATTCTTCTATATTGTTCCTCCCAATTATAGACCCTTGTCCTACCGGTATGTTCTTTGCGGTAAAATTAAAAGGAAACATGATGAAATAAGTAAAGTAAATGCAAGTAACTAATTTTTTTGTATTTTTGATATAGCAAACAAGACAGTAAATAAAGTAAAGCTAGCAACTAATTTTTTTGTGTTTTGATGTAAGTGC
>NC_061510.1:0-15384 GCF_022539505.1 Lolium rigidum | reverse complement strand
AACATATAGAATTACGGATAGATGATCTTGATCATGTTAGGCAGCTCACAAGATCCAACAATGAAGCACAATGAGGAGAAGACAACCATCTAGCTACTGCTATGGACCCATAGTCCAGGGGTGAACTACTCACTCATCACTCCGGAGGCGACCATGGCGGTGTAGAGTCCTCCGGGAGATGAATCCCCTCTCCGGCGAGGGTGCCGAAGGAGATCTCCAGAATCCCCCGAGATGGGATCGGCGGCGGCGGCGTCTCGATGGGTTTTCCGTATCGTGGTTTTTTCGCCTCGGGGTTTCGCGACGGAGGCTTTAAGTAGGCGGAAGGGGCGAGTCGGGGCCGGACGAGGGGCCCACACCAAGGGCGGCGCGGGCCCCCCCTTGGCCGCGCCGCCATGTGGTCTGGCCACCTCGTGGCCCCACTTCGTATGTTCTTCGGTCTTCTGGAAGCTCCGTGGAAAAATAGGCCCCTGGGTCTTTGTTTCGTCCAATTCCGAGAATATTTCGTTACTAGGATTTCTAAACCAAAAACAGCGAGAAAACGAGGAGCTGGCACTTCGGCATCTTGTTAATAGGTTAGTTCCGAGAAAATGCACAAATATGACATAAAGTGTGCATAAAACATGTAGGTATCATCAATAATATGGCATAGAACATAAGAAATTATCGATACGTCGGAGACGTATCAAGCATCCCCAAGCTTAGTTACTGCTCGTCCCGAGCGAGTAAAACGATAACAAAGATAATTTACTGAAGTGATATGCCATCATAACCTTGATCATACTATTTGTAAACATATGTAGTGGATGCGGCGATCAAAACAATGGTGATGACATGAGTAAACAAGTGAATCATATAGCAAAGACTTTTCATGAATAGTACTTCAAGACAAGTATTAATAAGTCTTGCATAAGATTTAACTCATAAAGCAATAAATCAAAGTAAAGGTATTGAAGCAACACAAAGGAAGATTAAGTTTCAGCGGTTGCTTTCAACTTGTAACATGTATATCTCGTGGATAGTTGTCAACATAGAGTAATATAACAAGTACAATATGCAAATATGTAGGAATCAATGCACAGTTCACACAAGTGTTTGCTTCTTGAGGTGGAGAGAAATAGGTGAACTGACTCAACATAAAAGTAAAAAGAATGGTCCTTCAAAGAGGAAAGCATCGATTGCTATATTTGTGCTAGAGCTTTTATTTTGAAAACATGAAACAATTTTGTCAACGGTAGTAATAAAGCATATGAGTTATGTACATTATATCTTACAAGTTGCAAGTCTCATGCATAGTATACTAATAGTGCCCGCACCTTGTCCTAATTAACTTGGACTACCGGATCTTTGCAATGCACATGTTTTGACCAAGTGTCACAATGGGGTACCTCCATGTCGCTCGTACAAAGGTCTAAGGAGAAAGCTCGCATTTTGGATTTCTCGCTTTTGATTATTCTCAACTTAGACATCCATACCGGGACAACATGGACAACAGATAATGGACTCCTCTTTAATGCATAAGCATGTAGCAACAATTATTATTCTCATATGAGATTGAGGATATATGTCCAAAGCTGAAACTTCCACCATGAATCATGGCTTTAGTTAGCGGCCCAATGCTCTTCTCTAACAATATGCATGCTCCAACCATGAAGGTGGTAGATCTCTCTTGCTTCAGACAAGACGGACATGCATAGCAACTCACATGATATCCAACAAAGAATAGTTGATGGCGTCCCCAAAAACATGGTTATCGCTCAACAAGCAACTTAATAAGAGATAAAGTGCATAAGTACATATTCAATACCACAATAGTTTTTAAGCTATTTGTCCCATGAGTTATATATTGCAAAGGTGAATGATGGAATTTTAAAGGTAGCACTCAAGCAATTTACTTTGGAATGGCGGATAAATACCATGTAGTAGGTAGGTATGGTGGACACAAATGGCATAGTGGCTGGCTCAAGTATTTTGGATGCATGAGAAGTATTCCCTCTCGATACAAGGTTTAGGCTAGCAAGGTTATTTGAAACAAACACAAGGATGAACGGTACAGCAAAACTCACATAAAAGACATATGGTAAACATTATAAGACTCCATACCGTCTTCCTTGTTGTTCAAAACTCAATACTAGATGTTATCTAGACTCTAGAGAAACCAAATATGCAAACCAAATTAGCAAGCTCTAAGTATTTCTTCATTAATGGGTGCAAAGTATATGATGCAAGAGCTTAAACATGAGCACAACAATTGCCAAGTATCAAATTATCCAAGACATTTTAGAGTTACTACATGTAGCATTTTCCAATTCCAACCATATAACAATTTAACGAAGAAGAAACTTCGCCATGAATACTATGAGTAGAGCCTAAGGACATATTTGTCCATATGCTACAGCGGAGCGTGTCTCTCTCCCATAAAGTGAATGCTAGGATCCATTTTATTCAAACAAAAACAAAAAACAAAAACAAATCGACGCTCCAAGCAAAGTACATAAGATGTGGCCGAATAAAAATATAGTTTCAGGGGAGGAACCTGATAATGTTGTCGATGAAGAAGGGGATGCCTTGGGCATCCCCAAGCTTAGACGCTTGAGTCTTCTTAATATATGCAGGGGTGAACCACCGGGGCATCCCCAAGCTTAGAGCTTTCACTCTCCTTGATCATATTGCATCATACTCCTCTCTTGACCCTTGAAAACTTCCTCCACACCAAACTCGAAACAACTCATTAGAGGGTTAGTGCATAATAAAAATTCACATGTTCAGAGGTGACACAATCATTCTTAACACTTCTGGACATTGCATAAAGCTACTGGACATTAGTGGATCAAAGAAATTCATCCAACATAGCAAAAGAGGCAATGCGAAATAAAAGACAGAATCTGTCAAAACAGAACAGTCCGTAAAGATGGATTTTATTAGGCCACCAGACTTACTCAAACGAAAATGCTCAAATTGAATGAAAGTTGCGTACATATCTGAGGATCATGCTCGTAAATTGGCGTAATTTTCTGAGCTACCTACAGGGAGATAGACCCAGATTCGTGACAGCAAAGAAATCTGGAACTGCGCAAGTAATCCAAATCTAGTACTTACTTTTCTATCAAAGACTTTACTTGGCACAACAAAACATAAAACTAAGATAAGGAGAGGTTGCTACAGTAGTAAACAACTTCCAAGACACAAATATAAAACAAAAATACTGGAGTAAAATCATGGGTTGTCTCCCATAAGCGCTTTTCTTTAACGCCTTTCAGCTAGGCGCAGAAAGTGTATATCAAGTATTATTGCGAGATGAAGCATTGATATCATAAGCTCCCACATTTGTAGTGGTACTAGGGGCTTTGTCAATTTTAGGCCTATAATAATATTTCTTTGGTTTAGGCACTTTAGAGGCATACATAAACTTTTGCTCCTTCCCCACATAAGCTTTCTCTCTAAACTCGTAAAGATGAAAAGGTTGAACACAAAGTTCCCATAGCTTTTTCAAGTTCGCCAATCCTATTAATTTGATTATCATGGTCAACACAAGTTCCTAGGACACTAATTCTCTCATCAATTCCTCCTAAGGATTTATCAAGTTCATCAGTTTTATCAAGTAATATCTCCAACTTAGTTTCAACACTCGGAAAATTTTTCTCTATGGTTTCCAATTTTTTCATAACATCCTCAAGGGAGGTTTCAATTTTAGTTTCATTAACAGGTGGTGTTCCAAATAAACTCTCAATAATGCAGCTAGCTTCTAAAGCGGGAGCACCTAGGAAGTTACCTCCCGCGAGACAATCAAGAACATATCTATTCCAGCTAGAGATACCAACATAAAAATTCCTGAGTAGGATAGTAGTGGAGTGTTTCTTAGTACACCTATTATG
Source organism: Lolium rigidum (assembly GCF_022539505.1). Taxonomy (NCBI): domain Eukaryota; kingdom Viridiplantae; phylum Streptophyta; class Magnoliopsida; order Poales; family Poaceae; genus Lolium; species Lolium rigidum. The sequence goes on along the minus strand of NC_061510.1, from coordinate 11,512 downwards.
GGCATCACTAATTCTATACCAAGCATCTTTTAAACATTCTCCCCCTTGTTGCTTAAATGAATGAACTTCAACTTCGGGATTACTCATTTTAGCAGTAGTAATAAGACAAACTAGATAAAGTAAATGCTAGTAAACTAATTTTTTTTGTGTTTTTGATATAGCAAACAAGATAGCAAATAAAGTAAAGCTAGCAACTAATTTTTTTGTGTTTTGATATAAGTGCAGCAAACAAAGTAGTAAATAAAATAAAGCAAGACAAAAACAAAGTAAAGAGATTGAGAAGTGGAGACTCCCCTTGCAGCCGTGTCTTGATCTCCCCGGCAACGGCGCCGAGAAAAGAGCTTGATGGCGTGTATTTCACACGTTCGTTGGGCAACCCCAAGAGGAAGGTATGATGCGCACAGCAGCAAGTTTTCCCTCGGAAAGAAACCAAGGTTTATCGAACCAGGAGGAGCCAAGAAGCACGTTGAAGGTTGATGGCGGCGGGATGTAGTGCGGCGCAACACCGGAGATTCCGGCGCCAACGTGGAACCTGCACAACACAACCAAAGTACTTTGCCCCAACGAAACAGTGAGGTTGTCAATCTCACCGGCTTGCTGTAACAAAGGATTAACCGTATTGTGTGGAAGATGATTGTTTGCAGAGAAAAAAGTAAAACAAGTATTGCAACAGATTTGTATTTCAGTATTAAAAGAATGGACCGGGGTCCACAGTTCACTAGAGGTGTCTCTCCCATAAGATAAAAGCATGTTGGGTGAACAAATTACAGTCGGGCAATTGACAAATAGAGAGGGCATAACAATGCACATACATGACATGATAAGTATAGTGAGATTTAATTGGGCATTACGACAAAGTACATAGACCGCCATCCAACCGCATCTATGCCTAAAAAGTCCACCTTCAGGTTATCATCCGAACCCCCTCCGAGTATTAAGTTGCAAAGCAATGAGACAATTGCATTAAGTATGGTGCGTAATGTAATCAACAACTACATCCTCGGACATAGCGCCAATGTTTTATCCCTAGTGACAACAAGCACAACACAACCTTAGAACTTTCTTCACATCGTCCCGAGATGTCAATGCGGGCATGAACCCACTATCGAGCATAAGTACTCCCTCTTGGAGTTAAAAGTAAAAACTTGGCCGGAGCCTCTACTAGAAACGGAGAGCATGCAAGATCATAAACAACACATGTATAATAACTTGATAATTAACATGACATGGTATTCTCTATCCATCGGATCCCGACAAACACAACATATAGAATTACGGATAGATGATCTTGATCATGTTAGGCAGCTCACAAGATCCAACAATGAAGCACAATGAGGAGAAGACAACCATCTAGCTACTGCTATGGACCCATAGTCCAGGGGTGAACTACTCACTCATCACTCCGGAGGCGACCATGGCGGTGTAGAGTCCTCCCGGGAGATGAATCCCCTCTCCGGCAGGGTGCCGGAGGAGATCTCCAGAATCCCCCGAGATGGGATCGGCGGCGGCGGCGTCTCAGTAAGGTTTTCCGTATCGTGGTTTTTTCGCCTCAGGGGTTTCGCGACGGAGGCTTTAAGTAGGCGGAAGGGCAAAGTCGGGGGCCAGACGAGGGGCCCACACCACAGGGCGGCGCGGGCCCCCCCTTGGCCGCGCCGCCATGTGGTCTGGCCACCTCGTGGCCCCACTTCGTATGTTCTTCGGTCTTCCGGAAGCTCCGTGGAAAAATAGGCCCCCGGGTCTTTGTTTCGTCCAATTCCGAGAATATTTCGTTACTAGGATTTCTGAAACCAAAAACAGCGAGAAAACGAGAACCGGCACTTCGGCATCTTGTTAATAGGTTAGTTCCAGAAAATGCACGAATATGACATAAAGTGTGCATAAAACATGTAGGTATCATCAATAATATGGCATAGAACATAAGAAATTATCGATACGTCGGAGACGTATCAAGGTGCACTAAGAAACACTCCACTACTATCCTACTCAGGAATTTTTATGTTGGTATCTCTAGCTGGAATAGATATGTTCTTGATTGTCTCGCGGGAGGTAACTTCCTAGGTGCTCCCGCTTTAGAAGCTAGCTGCATTATTGAGAGTTTATTTGGAACACCACCTGTTAATGAAACTAAAATTGAAACCTCCCTTGAGGATGTTATGAAAAAATTGGAAACCATAGAGAAAAATTTTCCGAGTGTTGAAACTAAGTTGGAGATATTACTTGATAAAACTGATGAACTTGATAAATCCTTAGGAGGAATTGATGAAAGAATTAGTGTCCTAGGAACTTGTGTTGACCATGATAATCAAATTAATAGGATTGGCGAACTTGAAAAAGCTATGGGAACCTTGGGTTCAACCTTTTCATCTTTACAGTTTAGAGAGAAATCTTATGTTGGAAAGGAGCAAAAGTTTATGTATGTCTCTAAAATGCCTAAACCAAAGAAATATTATTATAGGCCTAAAATTGACAAAGCCCCTAGTACCACCACAAATGGGGGAGCTTATGATATCAATGCTTCATCTCTCGATGTTACTTGAGATACACTTTCTGCGCCTAGCTGAAAGGCGTTAAAGAAAAGCGCTTATGGGAGGCAACCCATGTTTTTACTCCAGTATTTTTGTTTTATATTTGTGTCTTGGAAGTTGTTTACTACTGTAGCAACCTCTCCTTATCTTAGTTTTATGTTTTGTTGTGCCAAGTAAAGTCTTTGATAGAAAAGTAAGTACTAGATTTGGATTACTGCGCAGTTCCAGATTTCTTTGCTGTCACGAATCTGGGTCTATCTCCCCGTAGGTAGCTCAGAAAATTAAGCCAATTTACGAGCATGATCCTCAGATATGTACGCAACTTTCATTCAATTTGAGAATTTTCTTTTGAGCAAGTCTGGTGGCCTAATAAAATCCATCTTTACGGATCTGTTCTGTTTTGACAGATTCTGTCTTTTATTTCGCATTGCCTCTTTTGCTATGTTGGATGAATTTCTTTGATCCATTAATGTCCAAGTAGCTTTATGCAATGTCCAGAAGTGTTAAGAATGATTGTGTCACCTCTGAACATGTGAATTTTTATTATGCACTAAACCTCTAATGAGTTGTTTCGAGTTTGGTGTGGAGGAAGTTTTCAAGGATCAAGAGAGGAGTATGATGCAATATGATCAAGGAGAGTGAAAGCTCTAAGCTTGGGGATGCCCCGGTGGTTCACCCCTGCATATTATAAGAAGACTCAAGCGTCTAAGCTTGGGGATGCCCAAGGCATCCCCTTCTTCATCGACAACATTATCGGGTTCCTCCCCTGAAACTATATTTTTATTCCGTCACATCTTATGTACTTTGCTTGGAGCGTCGGTTTGTTTTTGTTTTTTGTTTTGTTTGAATAAAATGGATCCTAGCATTCACTTTATGGGAGAGAGACACGCTCCGCTGTAGCATATGGACAAATATGTCCTTAGGCTCTACTCATAGTATTCATGGCGAAGTTTCTTATTCGTTAAATTGTTATATGGTTGGAATTGGAAAATGCTACATGTAGTAACTCTAAAATGTCTTGGATAATTTGATACTTGGCAATTGTTGTGCTCATGTTTAAGCTCTTGCATCATATACTTTGCACCCATTAATGAAGAAATACTTAGAGCTTGCTAATTTGGTTTGCATATTTGGTTTCTCTAGAGTCTAGATAACATCTAGTATTGAGTTTTGAACAACAAGGAAGACGGTATGGAGTCTTATAATGTTTACCATATGTCTTTTATGTGAGTTTTGCTGTACCGTTCATCCTTGTGTTTGTTTCAAATAACCTTGCTAGCCTAAACCTTGTATCGAGAGGGAATACTTCTCATGCATCCAAAATACTTGAGCCAACCACTATGCCATTTGTGTCCACCATACCTACCTACTACATGGTATTTATCCGCCATTCCAAAGTAAATTGCTTGAGTGCTACCTTTAAAATTCCATCATTCACCTTTGCAATATATAGCTCATGGGACAAATAGCTTAAAAACTATTGTGGTATTGAATATGTACTTATGCACTTTATCTTTTATTAAGTTGCTTGTTGTGCGATAACCATGTTTCGGGGACGCCATCAACTAATCTTTGTTGAATATCATGTGAGTTGCTATGCATGTCCGTCTTGTCCGAAGCAAGAGAGATCTACCACCTTCATGGTTGGAGCATGCATATTGTTAGAGAAGAACTTTGGGCCGCTAACTAAAGCCATGATTCATGGTGGAAGTTTCAGTTTGGACATATATCCTCAATCTCATATGAGAATAATAATTGTTGCCACATGCTTATGCATTAAAGAGGAGTCCATTATCTGTTGTCCATGTTGACCCGGTATGGATGTCTAAGTTGAGAATAATCAAAAGCGAGAAATCCAAAATGCGAGCTTTCTCCTTAGACCTTTGTACAGGCGGTGTTGTGGGTATACTTCATGGGTATGCCATCGACAGTGCTCAGATCCGGCAAGCCCGGGTGGCCCACAGATGGTGATGAGGCATGTGGCCCATCGGGCGGCCCGAGCTTGTCGTTGATCATGAAGGAAGAAGTCCAGCCCAGGATCGGTGAGCCGGATCCGTACCGACATTAGGAGTAACCCGGATCCGTGGAGGCCCATGAGGAACCCGGATCCGAGTACGACGTGTATGGAAGGCGGATCCGTGACGTGCACGGCAAGATATTGTACCGTAGTTAGGCTATCTGTAATCCGGCTAGGACTCTCCGTGTAAACCCTAGATCCGTGCGCCTTTATAAGCCGGATCCCGGGAGCCCTAGAGGCACGACCACAACTCATTGTAACAACGCGAAAGCGCCCAGATAATTCCGGACAAGCGCGAGTAGGCCCCGTCATCGTGCGGGTGTTCCGAAGCTGGGTAACTCGCGTACCACCGTCCCGTGTGCACTCCGCCCTATGGCCCCTACTTCTTCTCCCCCTCGTGAGGATCCCTCCTCGGAGGTACCGTCGATTAGGCAACGACAGGCGGCATGGAGGTACCCCATTGTGACACTTGGTCAAAACATGTGCATTGCAAAGATCCGGTAGTCCAAGTTAATTAGGACAAGGTGCGGGCACTATTAGTATACTATGCATGAGACTTGCAACTTGTAAGATATAATGTACATAACTCATATGCTTTATTACTACCGTTGACAAAATTGTTTCATGTTTTCAAAATAAAAGCTCTAGCACAAATATAGAAATTGATGCTTTCCTTTTTGAAGGACCATTCTCTTTACTTTTATGTTGAGTCAGTTCACCTATTTCTCTCCACCTCAAGAAGCAAACACTTGTGTGAACTGTGCATTGATTCTTACATATTTGCATATTGTACTTGTTATATTACTCTATGTTGACAATTATCCATGAGATATACATGTTACAAGTTGAAAGCAACCGCTGAAACTTAATCTTCCTTTGTGTTGCTTCAATGCCTTTACTTTGATTTATTGCTTTATGAGTTAACTCTTATGCAAGACTTATTAATACTTGTCTTGAAGTACAATTCATGAAAAGTCTTTGCTTTATGATTCACTTGTTTACTCATGTCATTACCATTGTTTTGATCGCTGCATCCACTACATATGTTTACAAATAGTATGATCAAGGTTATGATGGCATATCACTTCAGAAATTATCTTTGTTATCGTTTTACCTGCTCGGGACGAGCGAGAACTAAGCTTGGGGATGCTTGATACATCTCCGACGTATCGATAATTTCTTATGTTCTATGCCATATTATTGATGATACCTACATGTTTTATGCACACTTTATGTCATATTCGTGCATTTTCTGGAACTAACCTATTAACAAGATGCCGAAGTGCCGGTTCCTCGTTTTCTAGCTGTTTTTGGTTTCGAAATCCTAGTAACGAAATATTCTCGGAATTGGACGAAACGAAGACCCGGGGGCCTATTTTTCCACGGAGCTTCCGGAAGACCGAAGAACATACGAAGTGGGGCCACGAGGTGGCGACACCACATGGCGGCGCGGCCAAGGGGGCCCGCGCTGCCCTATGGTGTGGGCCCCTCGTCGGCCCCCGACTCGCCCTTCCGCCTACTTAAAGCCTCCGTCGCGAAACCCCCGATGCGAAAAACCACGATACGGAAAACCTTACTGAGACGCCGCCGCCGCCGATCCCATCTCGGGGATTCTGGAGATCTCCTCCGGCACCCTGCCGGGGAGGGGATTCATCTCCCGGAGGACTCTACACCGCCATGGTCGCCTCCGGAGTGATGAGTGAGTAGTTCACCCCCTGGACTATGGGTCCATAGCGGTAGCTAGATGGTTGTCTTCTCCTCATTGTGCTTCATTGTTGGATCTTGTGAGCTGCCTAACATGATCAAGATTATCTATCCGTAATACTCTATGTTGTGTTTGTCGGGATCCGATGGATAGAGAATACCATGTCATGTTAATTATCAAGTTATTACATATGTGTTGTTTATGATCTTGCATGCTCTCCGTTACTAGTAGAGGCTCTGGCCAAGTTTTTACTTTTAACTCCAAGAGGGAGTATTTATGCTCGATAGTGGGTTCATGCTCGCATTGACACCGGGACAGTGGATGTGAAAGTTCTAAGGTTGTGTTGTGCTCGTTGCCACTAGGGATAAAACATTGGCGCTATGTCCGAGGATGTAGTTGTTGATTACATTACGCACCATACTTAATGCAATTGTCCGTTGTTAGCAACTTAATACTGGAGGGGGTTCGGATGATAACCTCGAAGGTGGACTTTTAGGCATAGATGCGGTTGGATGGCGGTCTATGTACTTTGTCGTAATGCCCAATTAAATCTCACTATACTTATCATGTCATGTATGTGCATTGTTATGCCCTCTCTATTTGTCAATTGCCCGACTGTAATTTGTTCACCCAACATGCTTTTATCTTATGGGAGAGACACCTCTAGTGAACTGTGGACCCCGGTCCATTCTTTTAATACCGAAATACAAATCTGTCTGCAATACTTGTTTTACTCGTTTTCTCTGCAAACAATCATCTTCCACACAATACGGTTAATCCTTTGTTACAGCAAGCCGGTGAGATTGACAACCTCAACTGTTTCGTTGGGGCAAAGTACTTTGGTTGTGTTGTGCGAGTTCCACGTTGGCGCCGGAATCTGCGGTGTTGCGCCGCACTACATCCCGCCGCCATCAACCTTCAACGTGCTTCTTGACTCCTACTGGTTCGATTAAACCTTGGTTTCTTACTGAGGGAAACTTGCCGCTGTGCGCATCACACCTTCCTCTTGGGGTTCCCAACGGACGTGTCAACTACACGCATCACAAAGTTACAAGCATAGGAAGATAAAACAAGTGTAACTTCAAAAATTTCAGCATATAGAGAGGTGTTTTAGTAACATGAAAATTTCTACAACCATATTTTCCTCTCTCATAATAATATCCAGTAGCATCATGAGAAAACTCAACAATATAACTATCAAATGAAACATTCTTATCATGAGTCTCATGCATAAAATTATTACTACTCCCAACATAAGCATAATCAATTTTATTAGTTGTAGTGGGAGCAAATTCAACAAAGTAGCTATCATTATTATTCTCATCAAGTGTAGGAGGCATAGTATAATCATAATAAAATTCACTCTCCATAGTAGGCGGCACCAAAAGACCACTATCATTATAATCATCATATATGGGAGGCATATCATAATCAACATAAACTTTCTCCTCAATACCCGGAGGGCTAAAGAGATCACTCTCATCAAAACCGACCTCCCCAAGCTTAGAATTTTCCATAGCATTAGCAACAATAGTGTTCAAAGCATTCATATTAATAACATTCCCATTAGCATGCATATAAAGTTCCATGGGTTTTTTAATTCTCTCTTCAAACACATCATGTCCTAATTCAAGATAAAGTTCATAAAGATCTCTCATATTTTTGTTGTTTTCCATTATGCCTAACTAGTGTAAACAAGAAACAAAAAGATGCAATTGCGGGATCTAAAGGAAATAGTTTCGAGCATACACACAACGGCAACAGAAAAGTACTTAGTTACCTGGGACCGGAGTATGAGTGCCTTTTATCTTTCCTCCCCGGCAACGGCGCCAGAAAAGTGCTTGATGTCTACGGGTGCTTCTATTCTTGTAGACAGTGTTGGGCCTCCAAGAGCAGAGGTTTGTAGAACAGCAGCAAGTTTCCCTTAAGTGGATCACCCAAGGTTTATCGAACTCAGGGAGGAAGAGGTCAAAGATATCCCTCTCAAGCAACCCTGCAATCACGATACAACAAGTCTCTTGTGTCCCCAACACACCTAATACACTTGTCAGATGTATAGGTGCACTAGTTCGGTGAAGAGATAGTAAAATACATGTGGTATAGATGTATATGAGTGGTAATAGCAATCTGAATAAAATATGGCAGCGAGTAAACATGCAACAGAACAGTAAATAAACGGAGTTTCGATGCTTAGAAATAAGGCCTAGGGATCATACTTTCACTAGTGGACACTCTCAACATTGATCACATAATAAAACCACTCTACACTCTCTTGGTGGATGATGAACACCACTAATTGTGTAGGGCTACAAGAGCACCTCAATGCCGGAGTTAACAAGCTCCACAACATTCGATGTTCATATTTAAGTAACCTTGGAGTGCATGATAGATCATTGCAATTACACCAAGTACTAACATAGCATGCACACTGTCACCATCACACTATGAAGGAGGAATAGATCACATCAATACTATCATAGCAATAATTAACTTCATAATCTACAAGAGATTACAATCATAACCTACGCCAAGTACTACATGATGCACACACTGTCACCTTTACACCATGGAGGAATAGAGTACTTTAATAACATCACTAGAGTAACACATAGATGAATAGTGATACAAAGCTCATATGAATCTCAATCATGTAAGGCAGCTCATGAGATCATTGTATTGAAGTACATAGGAGAGAGATTAACCACATAGCTACCGGTACAGCCCTTAGCCTCGATGGAGAACTACTCCCTCCTCATGGGAGACATCAGCGTTGATGAAGATGGCGGTGGTGTCGATGGAGATGCCTTCCGGGGGCACTTCCCCGTCCCGGCGGCGTGCCGGAACAGAGACTTCTGTCCCCCAGATCTTGGCTTCGCGATGGCGGCGGCTCTGGAAGGTTTCTCGTACCGTGGCTTTTTCGTATCGAGGTTTTAGGTCAGGGACCTTTAAATAGGCGAAGAGGCGGAGTCGGAAGGCTGACGGGGCAGCCACACAGTAGGGGGGCGCGCCCCCCCGGGCCGCGCCGCCCTATCATCTGGTGGCCCTGTGGCCACCTCTGGTCCTTCCCGGGTGTTCTGGAAGCTTCGTGGAATTCTAAGATGCTGGGCGTTGATTTCGTCCGATTCCGAGAATATTTCCTTACTAGGATTTCTGAAACCAAAAACAGTAGAAAACGACGAATCGGCCCTTCGGCATCTCGTCAATAGGTTAGTTCCGGAAAACGCATCAAAACGATGTAAAGTGTGTATAAAACATGTAAGTATCATCATAAAAGTAGCATGGAACATAAGAAATTATAGATACGTTTGAGACGTATCAACTCTCCACCACGATCAGACCTTAGCCGCTTGATCTTTCGATCAAGTTGGTTTTCTGCTTCAGCTTTAAAGATTTTGAAGTGGTTAAGAGCTTCATCTTTAGATTTCAGGAGATACACATAACAATATCGAGTAGAGTCATCAATTAAAGTCATGAAGTATCTTTTCCCTCCTTTTGTCAATTCACCATTCATTTCACAAAGATCTGAATGTATAAGCTCCAGTGGTGCCAAGTCTCTTGCCTCCGTAGTCTTGTGAGACTTGCGTGGTTGCTTAGCTTGCACACATACTTGGCACTTGGATTTCTTGACAATAGCAAATTTCGGAATTATATTCATATTCGCTAGCCGCTGATACGCGTACAGCACGCGTCCGTTGGGAACCCCAAGTGGAAGGTGTGATGCGTACAGCAGCAAGTTTCCCTCAGTAAGAAACCAAGGTTTATCGAACCAGTAGGAGTCAAGAAGCACGTCGAAGGTTGATGGCGGCGGGATGTAGTGCGGCGCAACACCGGAGATTCCGGCGCCAACGTGGAACCCGCACAACACAACCAAAGTACTTTGCCCCAACGAAACAGTGAGGTTGTCAATCTCACCGGCTTGCTGTAACAAAGGATTAGATGTATAGTGTGGATGATGATTGTTTGCAGAAAACAGTAGAACAAGTATTGCAGGAGATTGTATTCGATGTAAAAGAATGGACCGGGGTCCACAGTTCACTAGAGGTGTCTCTCCCATGAGATAAATAGCATGTTGGGTGAACAAATTACAGTCGGGCAATTGACAAATAAAGAGAGCATGACAATGCACATACATGATATAATGAGTATTGTGAGATTTAATTGGGCATTACGACAAAGTACATAGACCGCTATCCAAGCATGCATCTATGCCTAAAAAGTCCACCTTCGAGGTTATCGTCCGAACCCCTTCCGGTATTAAGTTGCAAAACAACGAGACAATTGCATTAAGTATGGTGCGTAATGTAATCAATAACTACATCCTCGGATATAGCATCAATGTTTTATCCCTAGTGGCAACAAGCACATCCACAACCTTAGAACTTTCGTCATCGTCCCGCATTTAATGGAGGCATGAACCCACTATCGAGCATAAATACTCCCTCTTGGAGTTAAGAGTAAAAACTTGGCCGGAGCCTCTACTAATAACGGAGAGCATGCAAGATCATAAACAACACATAGGTAATAGATTGATAATCAACATAACATAGTATTCTCTATCCATCGGATCCCGACAAACACAACATATAGAATTACGAGATAGATGATCTTGATCATGTTAGGCAGCTCACAAGATCCGACAATGAAGCACATGAGGAGAAGAGAACCATCTAGCTATCGCTATGGACCCATAGTCCAGGGGTGAACTACTCACTCATCACTCCGGAGGCGACTATGGCGGTGAAGAGTCCTCCGGGAGATGATTCCCCTCTCCGGCGGGGTGCGGGAGGTGATCTCCAGAATCCCCCGAGATGGGATTGACGGCGGCGGCGTCTCTAGAAGGTTTTCCGTATCGTGGCTCTCGGTACTGGGGGTTTCGCGATGAAGGCTTTAAGTAGGCGGAAGGGCAAGGCGGGGGGCACACAAGGGCCCCACACACCAGGGCCGCGCGGCCTAGACCTGGGCCGCGCCGCCCTGTTGTGTCGGCGCCTCGTGGCCCCACTTCCTTTCCCCCTCGGTCTTCTGGAAGCTTCGTGCAAGAATAGGACCCTGGGCGTTGATTTCGTCCAATTCCGAGAATATTTCCTTTGTAGGATTTCTGAAAGCAAAAACAGCGAGAAAACAAGCAAGCTGGCTCTTCGGCATCTCGTTAATAGGTTAGTGCCGGAAAATGCATAAATACGACATATAATGTGTATAAAACATGTAGATATCATCAATAATGTGGCATGGAACATAAGAAATTATCGATACGTCGGAGACGTATCA
>NC_061509.1:293437773-293451892 GCF_022539505.1 Lolium rigidum | reverse complement strand
ACATATGCATGAACGTGTACCGTATCATTAGATCGAACGGTTGCGGGATGATCTTCTAGCAACCGAGCGTGTGCGAGCAATTTAAAAAGAATTGGTGGGATTCTTATTTGACCAGCTCATAGAACCAAACGGAGAATTCTATCAGCGTTAAATCGATTATGGACAACGATGATCCATAGAAATTATATTGTACATATGCATGAACATGTACCGTACCATTATGTAATATGTTCGGCTAAGCACGATAAAAAATGTCATTTCGATCTCTATATTCATAACGATCTTGTGTAATATAATGGTTTCATGTATGTGTGCATTAAATGACGAACTCTGGGCGTGGTGGCAGACTCTGCCGTGGCAGCGTTTTAAGGCATTTTCCTTAGGAAAATGGAGCCCGGCAACGTTTTGGTGCACTCGCTCCAAAACTCTGTCGCGACAGAAACCTTTAGCACAGGCGCTCAATAGCCGCCACATGGTGTTGGGCAATCGATGCTAAAGCCCCTTACAAACCAGTGCTACAACCCCGTTTTCCACTAGTGTGTCTAGGCGTTTATTTTTTAGAAACTTTTAATATTTTAAAATATGCTAAAAGTATAAATAATGGGATAATATGCACCTAAAGCCAAAACATTGCTCGAATAATATAGGGCGCGTTTGGTAGGCTGTGAGCCCTTTGGCTCGCATCGGCCCGGCAAAAACTGGTCCGTTTGGTTGCCTGTAAGAGATCCGCATTATGGCCCAACCGGTTCTCAAAGCACCCCTGGGACAGGTCCTGGAGGAACGCCCGAATCGGCAGTTTCTCCGGGGCCAGGTCCGTTGTCGTGCCATTTTGCACCCCGCGTGCAACGGTTGCACGCGTGGAGAAGCGCGGGAGACAACGCGTTGTCTTTGGTCCTCGCTCCCCACTTCCCCTCACCGCTTCGTTCTTCTCTCTCCCCATTCACTCCTGGCACAGACATCATCGCTCTGTCCCATCAACCGCCGCCATGGCCTCCTCGCCTCCTCCGCCTCCGCCATCCTCTCCACCGCCGACGGATGCAGCCATACGGCAGTTGGCCACCCGGTCCAATGAGGCGCTAATGCGCCTCGTCCGTGAGTACAAGTCCGGAGGCGGCGACTCGACGGTGAAGATCGATGTCGGTCGTGTGCCGATGATGAATCAACCATCGCCGTTTGATGGCGCGTACAGCACGCGTCCGTGGGGAACCCCAAGAGGAAGGTGTGATGCGTACAGCGGCAAGTTTTCCCTCAGAAAGAAACCAAGGTTTATCGAACCAGGAGGAGCCAAGAAGCACGTTGAAGGTTGATGGCGGCGAGATGTAGTGCGGCGCAACACCGGAGATTTCGGCGCCAACGTGGAACCTGCACAACACAACCAAAGTACTTTGCCCCAACGAAACGAGTGAGGTTGTCAATCTCACCGGCTTGCTGTAACAAAGGATTAGATGTATAGTGTGGATGATGATTGTTTGCGAGAAAACGATGAGAACAAGTATTGCAGTAGATTGTATTCGATGTAAAAGAATGGACCGGGGTCCACACTTCACTAGAGGTGTCTCTCCCATAAGATAAATAGCATGTTGGGTGAACAAATTACAGTCGGGCAATTGACAAATAAAGAGAGCATAACAATGCACATACATGATACGATGAATATTGTGAGATTTAATTGGGCATTACGACAAAGTGCATAAACCGCTATCCAGCATGCATCTATGCCTAAAAAGTCCACCTTCAGGTTATCATCCGAACCCCTTCCAGTATTAAGTTGCAAAACAACGAGACAATTGCATTAAGTATGGTGCGTAATGTAATCAATAACTACATCCTCGGACATAGCATCAATGTTTTATCCCTAGTGGCAACAACACATCCACAACCTTAGAACTTTCTGTCACTGTCCTAGATTTAATGGAAGCATGAACCCACTATCGAGCATAAATACTCCCTCTTGGAGTTAAGAGTAAAAACTTGGCCAGAGCCTCTACTAATAACGGAGAGCATGCAAGATCATAAACAACACATAGGTAATAGATTGATAATCAACATAACATAGTATTCTCTATCCATCGGATCCCGACAAACACAACATATAGAATTACATATAGATGATCTTGATCATGTTAGGCAGCTCACAAGATCCGACAATGAAGCACATGAGGAGAAGACAACCATCTAGCTACTGCTATGGACCCATAGTCCAGGGGTGAACTACTCACTCATCACTCCGGAGGCGACCATGGCGGTGAAGAGTCCTCCGGGAGATGATTCCCCTCTCCGGCGGGGTGCCGGAGGCGATCTCCGAATCCCCCGAGATGGGATTGGCGGCGGCGGCGTCTCCGGAAGGTTTTCCGTATCGTGGCTCTCGCATGCGGGGGTTTCGCGACGAAGGCTTTAAGTAGGCGGAAGGGCAACGCGGGGGGCCACACGAGGGCCCCACACGCCAGGGCCGCGTGGCCAAGGGCTAGGCCGCGCCGCCCTGTTGTGTCGGCGCCTCGTGGCCCCACTTCCTTTCCCCCTCGATCTTCTGGAAGCTTCGTGCAAAAATAGGACCCTGGGCGTTGATTTCGTCCAATTCCGAGAATATTTCCTTACTAGGATTTCTGAAACAAAAAACAGCAGAAACAGACAATCGGCTCTTCGGCATCTCGTTAATAGGTTAGCGCCGGAAAATGCATAAATACGACATGTAATGTGTATAAAACATGTAGATATCATCAATAATGTGGCATGGAACATAAGAAATTATCGATACGTCGGAGACGTATCGGCATCCCCAAGCTTAGTTCTCGCTCGTCCCGAGCGAGTAAACGATAACAAAGATAATTTCTGGAGTGACATGCCATCATAACCTTGATCATACTATTGTAAACATATGTAATGAATGCAACGATCAAAACAATGGTAATGACATGAGTAAACAAATAAATCATAAAGCAAAGACTTTTCATGAATAGTACTTCAAGACAAGCATCAATAAGTCTTGCATAAGAGTTAACTCATAAAGCAATAAATCAAAGTAAAGGTATTGAAGCAACACAAAGGAAGATTAAGTTTCAGCGGTTGCTTTCAACTTATAACATGTATATCTCATGGATATTGTCAACATAGAGTAATATAACAAGTGCAATATGCAAATATGTAGGAATCAATGCACGAGTTCACACAAGTGTTTGCTTCTTGAGGTGGAGAGAAATAGGTGAACTGACTCAACATAAAAGTAAAAGAAAGGTCCTTCGCCAGAGGAAAGCATCAATTGCTATATTTGTGCTAGAGCTTTTATTTTGAAAACAAGAAACAATTTTGTCAACGGTAGTAATAAAGCATATGTATCATGTAAATTATATCTCACAAGTTGCAAGCCTCATGCATAGTATACTAATAGTGCCCGCACCTTGTCCTAATTAGCTTGGACTACCGGGATCATCGCAATACACATGTTTTAACCAAGTGTCACAAAGGGGTACCTCCATGCCGCCTGTACAAAGGTCTAAGGAGAAAGCTCGCATTTTGGATTTCTCGCTTTTGATTATTCTCAACTTAGACATCCATACTGGGACAACATGGACAACGGATAATGGACTCCTCTTTAATGCATAAGCATGTAGCAACAATTAGTGTTCTCATATGAGATTGAGGATATATGTCCAAAACTGAAACTTCCACCATGATTCATGGCTTTAGTTAGCGGCCCAATGTTCTTCTCTAACAATATGCATGCTCTAACCATTAAAGTGGTAGATCTCCCTTACTTCGGACAAGACGGACATGCATAGCAACTCACATGATATTCAACAAAGAGTAGTTGATGGCGTCCCCAGAAAACATGGTTATCGCACAACAAGCAACTTAATAAGAGATAAAGTGCATAAGTACATATTCAATACCACAATAGTTTTTAAGCTATTTGTCCCATGAGCTATATATTGTAAAGGTAAAGAATGGAAGTTTTAAAGGTAGCACTCAAGCAATTTACTTTGGAATGGCGGAGAAATACCATGTAGTAGGTAGGTATGGTGGACACAAATGGCATAGTGGTTGGCTCAAGAATTTTGGATGCATGAGAAGTATTCCCTCTCGATACAAGGTTTAAGCTAGCAAGGTTATTTGAAACAAACACAAGGATGAACCGGTGCAGCAAAACTCACATAAAAGACATATTGTAAACATTATAAGACTCTACACCGTCTTCCTTGTTGTTCAAACTCAATACTAGAAATTATCTAGACTTTAGAGAGACCAAATATGCAAACCAAATTTAGCAAGCTCTAGGTGTTTCTTCATTAATGGGTGCAAAGTATATGATGCAAGAGCTTAAACATGAGCACAAAAATTGCCAAGTATCAAATTATTCAAGACATTGTAGAATTACTACATGTAGCATTTCCCAATTCCAACCATATAACAATTTAACGAAGAAGATTCAACCTTCGCCATGAATACTATGAGTAAAGCCTAAGGACATATTTGTCCATATGCAACAGCAGAGCGTGTCTCTCTCCCACACAATGAATGCTAGGATCCATTTTATTCAAACAAAAACAAAAAAAAAAACTGACGCTCCAAGTAAAATACATAAGATGTGATGGAATAAAAATATAGTTTCAGGGGAGGAACCTGATAATGTTGTCGATGAAGAAGGGGATGCCTTGGGCTTCCCCAAGCTTAGACGCTTGAGTCTTCTTAGAATATGCAGGGGTGAACCACCGGGGCATCCCCAAGCTTAGAGCTTTCACTCTCCTTGATCATATTGTATCATCCTCCTCTCTTGATCCTTGAAAACTTCCTCCACACCAAACTCGAAACAATTCATTAGAGGGTTAGTGTACAATAAAAATTAACATGTTTAGAGGTGACACAATCATTCTTAACACTTCTGGACATTGCATAAAGCTACTAGACATTAATGGAACAAAGAAATTCATCCAACATAGCAAAAGAGGCAATGCGAAATAAAAGGCACAATCTGTCAAAACAGAATAGTCCGTAAATATGGATTTTATTGAGGCACCAGACTTGCTCAAATGAAAATGCCCAAATTGAATGAAAGTTGCGTACATATCTGAGGATCACGCATGTAAATTGGCATATTTTTCTGATCTACCTACAGAGAGGCATGTCGAAATTCGTGACAGCAAAGAAATGCATATCTGCGCAGACAATCCAAATCTAGTATGAACCTTACTATCAACGACTTTACTTGGCACAACAATGCACAAAACTAAGATAAGGAGAGGTTGCTACAGTAGTAAACAACTTCCAAGACTCAAATATAAAATAAAGGTACTGTAGTAAAAACATGGATTGTCTCCCATAAGCGCTTTTCTTTAACGCCTTTCAGCTAGGCGCAGAAAGTGTATATCAAGTGTTATCAAGAGATGGAGCATTGACATTACCTTGGGTGTTGGGAGTTTTCACAACCATGCATAGTATGTTGGATACATAAGTTTCAGCGGCTCCCTTTTCATTAGTCTTGGGCTTGCTGCTCTCATCAAACAAATTTTCAGGAACAAGCCAAGCATAATTATTATCTAGAGCTTCATGCATTGCTAGGAGCTTACATGGTATTGGTGCTTTAATCTCCCCACCATCATTTACATTATTAGTGTACTTAATCTATCCATATCCATTTTTTCAAGTGTTCTTTTAAAATCGGTGATCATACCAAGCCTTTCATGCTTACTAAAAACTTTTCTAGCTTCTTTAGCTATATCTGCAAATTCCCGCACTAAGACTTTTAGAACAAAATCTCTCTTCTCTCCCCGCTCCATATCAGAAAGTGTAAGAAACATGTGTTGTATCATGGGGTTGAGACTAATAAATCTAGCTTCCATCATGCGTACCAAACAAACAGAGGCATCTTCATAAGTAGGGACAGCTTTTGCAAGGGGTATATCTTTAAGATCTTCATGCATACTAATATGGGTGAAAAATTCTTCTATATTATCTCTTCCAATTATAGACTCTTGTCCCACAGGTATATCTTTTACAGTGAAATTAAAAGGAAACATGTTGAAATAAGTAAAGCAAATGCAAGTAACTAATTTTTTTTTTGTGTTTTTGATATAGAGTGCAAGACAGTAAATAAAGTAAAACTAGCAACTAATTTTTTTTGTGTTTTGATATAAGTGCAGCAAACAAGTAAGTAAATAAAATAAAGCAAGACAAAAACAAAGTAAAGAGATTGGATTGTGGAGACTCCCCTTGTAGCGTGTCTTGATCTCCCCGGCAACGACGCCAGAAAAAATGCTTGATGGCGCGTACAGCACGCGTCCGTTGGGAACCCCAAGAGGAAGGTGTGATGCGTACAGCGGCAAGTTTTCCCTCAGAAAGAAACCAAGGTTTATCGAACCAGGAGGAGCCAAGAAGCACATTGAAGGTTGATGGCGGCGAGATGTAGTGCGGCGCAACACCAGAGATTCCGGCGCCAACGTGGAACCTGCACAACACAACCAACGAAACAGTGAGGTTGTCAATCTCACCGGCTTGCTGTAACAAAGGATTAGATGTATAGTGTGGATGATGATTGTTTGCAGAAAACAGTAGAACAAGTATTGCAGTAGATTGTATTCGATGTAAAAGAATGGACCGGGGTCCACAGTTCACTAGAGGTGTCTCTCCCATAAGATAAATAGCATGTTGGGTGAACAAATTACAGTCGGGCAATTGACAAATAAAGAGAGCATAACAATGCACATACATGATACGATGAATATTGTGAGATTTAATTGGGCATTACGACAAAGTACATAGACCGCTATCCAACATGCATATATGCCTAAAAAGTCCACCTTCAGGTTATCATCCGAACCCCTTCCAGTATTAAGTTGCAAAACAACAGACAATTGCATTAAGTATGGTGCGTAATGTAATCAATAACTACATCCTCGGACATAGCATCAATGTTTTATCCCTAGTGGCAACGAGCACATCCACAACCTTAGAACTTTCCGTCACTCGTCCCGCATTTAATGGAGGCATGAACCCACTATCGAGCATAAATACTCCTCGGTGCGTAGTTGACGTGGGAGTTAGAAATCTTTGTGGTGTAGCTTTTCTTCGGATCCCCGGCAACGGCGCCGGAAAATATGCTTGATGGCGTGTATTTCACACGTTCGTTGGGCAACCCCAAGAGGAAGGTATGATGCGCACAGCAGCAAGTTTTCCCTCGAAAAGAAACCAAGGTTTATCGAACCGGGAGGAGCCAAGAAGCACGTTGAAGGTTGATGGCGGCGGGATGTAGTGCGGCGCAACACCGGAGATTCCGGCGCCAATGTGGAACCCGCACAACACAACCAAAGTACTTTGCCCCAACGAAACGGTGAGGTTGTCAATCTCACCGGCTTGCTGTAACAAAGGATTAACCGTATTGTGTGGAAGATGATTGTTTGCGGAGAAAACAAGTAAAACAAGTATTGCAGCAGATTTGTATTTCAGTATTAAAAGAATGGACCGGGGTCCACAGTTCACTAGAGGTGTCTCTCCCATAAGATAAAAGCATGTTGGGTGAACAAATTACAGTCGGGCAATTGACAGATAGAGAGGGCATAACAATGCACATACATGGCATGATAAGTATAGTGAGATTTAATTGGGCATTACGACAAAGTACATAGACCGCCATCCAACTGCATCTATGCCTAAAAAGTCCACCTTCAGGTTATCGTCCGAACCCCTTCCAGTATTAAGTTGCAAAGCAACGAGACAATTGCATTAAGTATGGTGCGTAATGTAATCAACAACTACATCCTCGGACATAGCGCCAATGTTTTATCCCTAGTGGCAACAGACACAACACAACCTTAGAACTTTCTCGTCACTCGTCCCGGTGTCAATGCGGGCATGAACCCACTATCGAGCATAAATACTCCCTCTTGGAGTTAAAAGCAAAAACTTGGCCAGAGCCTCTACTAGTAACGGAGAGCATGCAAGATCATAAACAACACATATGTAATAACTTGATAATTAACATAACATGGTATTCTCTATCCATCGGATCCCGACAAACACAACATAGAGTATTACAGATAGATGATCTTGATCATGTTAGGCAGCTCACAAGATCCAACAATGAAGCACAATGAGGAGAAGACAACCATCTAGCTACTGCTATGGACCCATAGTCCAGGGGTGAACTACTCACTCATCACTCCGGAGGCGACCATGGCGGTGTAGAGTCCTCCGGGAGATGAATCCCCTCTCCGGCAGGGTGCCGGAGGAGATCTCCAGAATCCCCCGAGATGGGATCGGCGGCGGCGGCGTCTCGGTAAGGTTTTCCGTATCGTGGTTTTTCGCATCAGGGGTTTCGCTACGGAGGCTTTAAGTAGGCGGAAGGGCGAGTCGGGGGCCGACGAGGGGCCCACACCACATGGCGGCGCGGGCCCCCTTGGCCGCGCCGCCTTGTGGTTTGGCCACCTCGTGGCCCCACTTCGTATGCTCTTCGGTCTTCGGAAGGTTCGTGGCGAAATAGGCCCCCGGGTCTTCGTTTCGTCCAATTCCGAGAATATTTTGTTACTAGGATTTCGAAACCAAAAACAGCGAGAAAACGAGAACTGGCACTTCGGCATCTTGTTAATAGGTTAGTTCCAGAAAATGCACGAATATGACATAAAGTGTGCATAAAACATGTAGGTATCATCAACAATATGGCATAGAACATAAGAAATTATCGATACGTCGGAGACGTATCAAGCATCCCCAAGCTTAGTTCTGCTCGTCCCGAGCAGGTAAAACGATAACAAAGATAATTTCTGAAGTGACATGCCATCATAACCTTTATCATACTATTTGTAAACATATGTAGTGGATGCAGCGATCAAAACAATGGTAATGTCATGAGTAAACAAGTGAATCATAAAGCAAAGACTTTTCATGAATAGTACTTCAAGACAAGTATTAATAAGTCTCGCATAAGAGTTAACTCATAAAGCAATAAATCAAAGTAAAGGTATTGAAGCAACACAAAAGGAAGATTAAGTTTCAGCGGTTGCTTTCAACTTGTAACATGTATATCTCATGGATAATTGTCAACATAGAGTAATATAACAAGTACAATATGCAAGTATGTAGGAATCAATGCACAGTTCACACAAGTGTTTGCTTTTTGAGGTGGAGAGAGATAGGTGAACTGACTCAACATAAAAGTAAAGAGAATGGTCCTTCAAAGAGGAAAGCATCGATTGCTATATTTGTGCTAGAGCTTTTATTTTGAAAACATGAAACAATTTTGTCAACGGTAGTAATAAAGCATATGAGTTATGAAAGTTATATCTTACAAGTTGCAAGTCTCATGTATAGTATACTAATAGTGCCCGCACCTTGTCCTAATTAGCTTGGACTACCGGATCTTTGCAATGCACATGTTTTAACCAAGTGTCACAATGGGGTACCTCCATGCCGCCTGTACAAAGGTCTAAGGAGAAAGCTCGCATTTTGGATTTCTCGCTTTTGATTATTCTCAACTTAGACATCCATACCGGGACAACATGGACAACGAGATAATGGACTCCTCTTTAATGCATAAGCATGTGGCAAAAATTATTATTCTCATATGAGATTGAGGATATATGTCCAAGACTCGAAACTTCCACCATGAATCATGGCTTTAGTTAGCGGCCCAAAGTTCTTCTCTAACAATATGCATGCTCCAACCATGAAGGTGGTAGATCTCTCTTACTTCGGACAAGACGGACATGCATAGCAACTCACATGATATTCAACAAAGAATAGTTGATGGCGTCCCCGTAAACATGGTTATCGCACAACAAGCAACTTAATAAGAGATAAAGTGCATAAGTACATATTCAATACCACAATAGTTTTTAAGCTATTTGTCCCATGAGCTATATATTGCAAAGGTGAATGATGGAATTTTAAAGGTAGCACTCAAGCAATTTACTTTGGAATGGCGGAGGAATACCATGTAGTAGGTAGGTATGGTGGATACAAATGGCATAGTGGTTGGCTCAAGGATTTTGGATGCATGAGAAGTATTCCCTCTCGATACAAGGTTTAGGCTAGCAAGGTTATTTGAAACAAACACAAGGATGAACGGTACAGCAAAACTCACATAAAAGACATATTGTAAACATTATAAGACTCCATACCGTCTTCCTTGTTGTTCAAAACTCAATACTAGATGTTATCTAGACTCTAGAGAAACCAAATATGCAAACCAAATTAGCAAGCTCTAAGTGTTTCTTCATTAATGGGTGCAAAGTATATGATGCAAGAGCTTAAAAATGAGCACAACAATTGCCAAGTATCAAATTATCCAAGACATTTTAGAGTTACTACATGTAGCATTTTCCAATTCCAACCATATAACAATTTAACGAAGAAGAAACTTCGCCATGAATACTATGAGTAGAGCCTAAGGACATATTTGTCCATATGCTACAGCGGAGCGTGTCTCTCTCCCATAAAGTGAATGCTAGGATCCATTTTATTCAAACAAAACAAAAAACAAAAACAAACCGACGCTCCAAGCAAAGTGCATAAGATGTGACGGAATAAAAATATAGTTTCGGGGGAGGAACCCGATAATGTTGTCGATGAAGAAGGGGATGCCTTGGGCATCCCCAAGCTTAGACGCTTGAGTCTTCTTAGAATATGCAGGGGTGAACCACCGGGGCATCCCCAAGCTTAGAGCTTTCACTCTCCTTGATCATATTGCATCATACTCCTCTCTTGATCCTTGAAAACTTCCTCCACACCAAACTCGAAACAACTCATTAGAGGGTTAGTGCATAATAAAAATTCACATGTTCAGAGGTGACACAATCATTCATAACACTTCTGGACATTGCATAAAGCTACTGGACATTAATGGATCAAAGAAATTCATCCAACATAGCAAAAGAGGCAATGCGAAATAAAAGGCAGAATCTGTCAAAACAGAACAGTCCGTAAAGATGGATTTTATTAGGCCACCAGACTTGCTCAAATGAAAATTCTCAAATTGAATGAAAGTTGCGTACATATCTGAGGATCATGCACGTAAATTGGCTTAATTTTCTGAGCTACCTACAGGGAGGTAGACCCAGATTCGTGACAGCAAAGAAATCTGGAACTGCGCAGTATTCCAAATCTAGTACTTACTTTACTATCAAAGACTTTACCTGGCACAACAAAACTCAAAACTAAGATAAGGAGAGGTTGCTACAGTAGTAAACAACTTCCAAGACACAAATATAAAACAAAAATACTGTAGCAAAAACATGGGTTGTCTCCCATAAGCGCTTTTCTTTAACGCCTTTCAGCTAGGCGCAGAAAGTGTATATCAAGTGTTATCAAAGGGTGGAGTATTGATATCATAAGCTCCCCCATTTGCAGTGGTACTAGGGGCTTTATCAATTTTAGGCCTATAATAATATTTCTTTGGTTTAGGCACTTTAGAGGCATACATAAACTTTTGCTCCTTTCCCACATAAGCTTTCTCTCTAAACTGTAAAGATGAAAAGGTTGAACCCAAAGTTCCCATAGCTTTTTCAAGTTCGCCAATCCTATTAATTTGATTATCATGGTCAACAAAAGTTCCTAGGACACTAATTCTTTCATCAATTCCTCCTAAGGATTTATCAAGTTTATCAGTTTTAACAAGTAACATCTCCAACTTAGTTTCAACACTAAAAATTTTCTCTATGGTTTCCAATTTTTTCATAACATCCTCAAGGGAGGTTTCAATTTTAATTTCATTAACAGGTGGTGTTCCAAATAAACTCTCAATAATGCAACTAGCTTCTAAAGCGGGAGCACCTAGGAAGTTACCCCCGCGAGACAATCAAGAACATATCTATTCCAGCTAGAGATACCAACATAAAAATTCCCGAGTAGGATAGTGGTGGAGTGTTTCTTAGTGCACCTATTATGGGCATCACTAATTCTATACCAAGCATCTTTTAAACATTCTCCTCCTTGTTGCTTAAATGAACGAACTTCAACTTCAGGATTACTCATTTTAGCAGTAGTAAATAAAGCAAACTAGATAAAGTAAATGCAAGTAAACTAATTTTTTTGTGTTTTGATATAGCAAACAAGACAGTAAATAAAGTAAAACTAGCAACTAATTTTTTTGTGTTTTGATATAATGCAGCAAACAAAGTAGTAAACAAAATAAAGCAAGACAAAAACAAAGTAAAGAGATTGAGAAGTGGAGACTCCCCTTGCAGCGTGTCTTGATCTCCCCGGCAACGGCGCCAGAAAATATGCTGGTGCGTAGTTGACGTGGGAGTTAGAAATCTTTGTGGTGTAGCTTTTCTTCAGATCCCCTGCAACGGCGCCAGAAAATATGCTTGATGGCGTGTATTTCACACGTTCGTTGGGCAACCCCAAGAGGAAGGTATGATGCGCACAGCAAGCAAGTTTTCCCTCGTGAAAGAAACCAAGGTTTATCGAACCAGGAGGAGCCAAGAAGCACGTTGAAGGTTGATGGCGGCGGGATGTAGTGCGGCGCAACACCGGAGATTCCGGCGCTAACGTGGAACCCGCACAACACAACCAAAGTACTTTGCCCCAACGAAACGAGTGAGGTTGTCAATCTCACCGGCTTGCTGTAACAAAGGATTAACCGTATTGTGTGGAAGATGATTGTTTGCAGAGAAAACAGTAAAACAAGTATTGCAGCAGATTTGTATTTCAGTATTAAAAGAATGGACCGGGGTCCACAGCTCACTAGAGGTGTCTCTCCCATAAGATAAAAGCATGTTGGGTGAACAAATTACAGTCGGGCAATTGACAGATAGAGAGGGCATAACAATGCACATACATGGCATGATAAGTATAGTGAGATTTAATTGGGCATTACGACAAAGTACATAGACCGCCATCCAACTGCATCTATGCCTAAAAAGTCCACCTTCAGGTTATCGTCCGAACCCCTTCCAGCATTAAGTTGCAAAGCAACAGACAATTGCATTAAGTATGGTGCGTAATGTAATCAACAACTACATCCTCGGACATAGCGCCAATGTTTTATCCCTAGTGGCAACAAGCACAACACAACCTTAGAACTTTCCGTCACTCGTCCTGGTGTCAATGCGGCATGAACCCACTATCGAGCATAAATACTCCTTCTTGGAGTTAAAAGCAAAAACTTGGCCACAGCCTCTACTAGTAACGGAGAGCATGCAAGATCATAAACAACACATATGTAATAACTTGATAATTAACATAACATGGTATTCTCTATCCATCGGATCCCGACAAACACAACATAGAGTATTACAGATAGATGATCTTGATCATGTTAGGCAGCTCACAAGATCCAACAATGAAGCACAATGAGGAGAAGACAACCATCTAGCTACTGCTATGGATCCATAGTCCAGGGGTGAACTACTCACTCATCACTCCGGAGGCGACCATGGCGGTGTAGAGTCCTCTCGGGAGATGATTCCCCTCTCCGGCAGGGTGCCGGAGGAGATCTCCGTAATCCCCCGAGATGGGATCGGCGGCGGCGGCGTCTCGGCAAGGTTTTCCGTATCGTGGTTTTTCGCATCGGGGTTTCGCGACGGAGGCTTTAAGTAGGCGGAAGGGCAGAGTCGGGGGCCGACGAGGGGCCCACACCACAGGGCGGCGCGGGCCCCCTTGGCCGCGCCGCCTTGTGGTTTGGCCACCTCGTGGCCCCACTTCGTATGCTCTTCGGTCTTCCGGGAAGGTTCGTGGCGAAATAGGCCCCTGGGTCTTCGTTTCGTCCAATTCCGAGAATATTTTGTTACTAGGATTTCTGAAACCAAAAACAGCAGAAAACAAGAACTGGCACTTCGGCATCTTGTTAATAGGTTAGTTCCAGAAAATGCACGAATATGACATAAAGTGTGCATAAAACATGTAGGTATCATCAATAATATGGCATAGAACATAAGAAATTATCGATACGTCGGAGACGTATCAAGCATCCCCAAGCTTAGTTCTCGCTCGTCCCGAGCAGTAAAACGATAACAAAGATAATTTCTGAAGTGACATGCCATCATAACCTTGATCATACTATTTGTAAACATATGTAGTGGATGCAGCGATCAAAACAATGGTAATGTCATGAGTAAACAAGTGAATCATAAAGCAAAGACTTTTCATGAATAGTACTTCAAGACAAGTATTAATAAGTCTCGCATAAGAG
>NC_061509.1:293421471-293437673 GCF_022539505.1 Lolium rigidum | reverse complement strand
CGCCTCCATAGTTCTACACCCGTACGGTGTATAGACGTCAACCGGGTGTCGGTCGAGCGGCGCAGCGGAAGAAGATGATTCAAACCGGAGGAGAATGTTCCAATCATCCACACGTTCGAACACACGTGAGGTAGAGGAGAGGGGAGGGAGGGAGAACTCAACTTTGATGAATGAGGGGGCACCCGCTGGGGGGTTTATATAGGGGGGAAGGGAGGAGAGGTGGGGCCACCTGGGGGGCAAACGCTCGCCCCTTCCCTCCATGCGGCGTTGGCTAGGGTTAGGGTTTGGGGCGCCTCGGCCCCACCAGGCCGGCCTCCCATCCTTATCCCCTTGCCTCTTTGGCCGCCCCCTTTGGGCCACCTTGGTGGCCCCCTTTTAAAGGGGTATCCTATTTTTCTTATATTTATTTATTTATTTATTTCAACCAATTAAATAATAAACATATATGCAAGTATCGCATTCTTCAACCTCGAAACTTATTCTGCTTCCTCTCCAGAACAATTCCGGCGTTCTCTCCCTATTCTCTAACAATACCGAATCAATCTGATGAGGACATCCCTACCTCACTACTACCTCCGTCATTACCAACTGAAGATGAACCTGCTGTGAAGCCCAAGTCCAATGAAGTCAGGATTGGACCAATGACACGAGCTCGTGCGAAGCTACTTAAACAACAGGTGAACTTGTTCCTAAACGATACCTTGATTGATGAGAACTTTATACTACCTAAGTCCTATTATTTATGTATCATCGGGTATGAAGAGGAGACAAGCATCGCACGAGGAGGAGAGGAGCAGCTGGACGTGAAGATGGACGTGAAGCTGGACAAGGAGCTGGACATGAAGATATCTCATGGACGCGCGAGGGAGGAGCGGGAGGAATGCGCGAGAGGAGAAGAAGAAGTCCAGGCCGGTCCAGCGCCCGGTTAGGGTCCCTGGCCCGGTCAACCGGCCGCCAACCGGCCGCCAACCGGAGGGAGTGCATCGTACCGGGCAGAAATCGGAAACTTCACAGTTTCCCGGTTGCCGCCCGGTTGACCGGACCACCGACCGGACCGGCCGGTCCACAGCCCGGTCGACCGGATCCCGCGACCGGACCAGTCCGAGTCTGTCTCGACCAGATCTATTCTGGGTCGGTTATTCTTGTATCTTTTCGACCAGAACTCGTCCCGGACACCTATATAAGTGCCCAGGACGCCCCCCTAGCTGCTTGATGGCGTGTATTTCACACGTTCGTTGGGGAACCCCAAGAGGAAGGTATGATGCGCACAGCAGCAAGTTTTCCCTCAGAAAGAAACCAAGGTTTATCGAACCAGGAGGAGCCAAGAAGCACGTTAAAGGTTGATGGCGGCGGGATGTAGTGCGGCGCAACACCAGGGATTCCGGCGCCAACGTGGAACCTGCACAACACAACCAAAGTACTTTGCCCCAACGAAACGAGTGAGGTTGTCAATCTCACCGGCTTGCTGTAACAAAGGATTAACCGTATTGTGTGGAAGATGATTGTTTGCGAGAGAAAATAGTAAAACAAGTATTGCGGCAGATTTGTATTTCAGTATTAAAAGAATGGACCGGGGTCCACAGTTCACTAGAGGTGTCTCTCCCATAAGATAAAAGCATGTTGGGTGAACAAATTACGGTCGGGCAATTGACAAATAGAGAGAGCATAACAATGCACATACATGGCATGATAAGTATAGTGAGATTTAATTGGGCATTACGACAAAGTACATAGACCGCCATCCAACTGCATCTATGCCTAAAAAGTCCACCTTCAGGTTATCGTCCGAACCCCTCCCGTATTAAGTTGCAAAGCAACGGACAATTGCATTAAGTATGGTGCGTAATGTAATCAATAACTACATCCTCGGACATAGCATCAATGTTTTATCCCTAGTGGCAACGAGCACAACACAACCTTAGAACTTTACGTCACTTGTCCCGTGTGTCAATGCGAGCATGAACCCACTATCGAGCATAAATACTCCCTCTTGGAGTTACTAGCATCAACTTGGCCAGAGCCTCTACTAATAACGGAGAGCATGCAAGATCATAAACAACACATATGCAATAACTTGATAATTAACATAACATGGTATTCTCTATCCATCGGATCCCGACAAACACAACATAGAGTATTACGGATAGATGATCTTGATCATGTTAGGCAGCTCACAAGATCCAACAATAAAGCACAATGAGGAGAAGACAACCATCTAGCTACTGCTATGGACCCATAGTCCAGGGGTGAACTACTCACTCATCACTCCGGAGGCGACCATGGCGGTGTAGAGTCCTCCGGGAGATGAATCCCCTCTCCGGCGAGGGTGCCGGAGGAGATCTCCCGAATCCCCGAGATGGGATTGGCGGCGGCGGCGGCTCTGGAAGGTTTTCCGTATCGTGGTTTTTCGCCTCAGGGGTTTCGCGACGGAGGCTTTAAGTAGGCGGAAGGGCAGAGTCGGAGGGCTGACGAGGGCCCACACCATAGGGCGGCGCGGCCCCCCCCTTGGCTGCGCCGCCTTGTGGTGTCGCCACCTCGTGGCCCCAATTCGTATGCTCTTCGGTCTTCTGGAAGGTTCGTGGCAAAATAGGCCCCTGGGTCTTGATTTCGTCCAATTCCGAGAATATTTCGTTACTAGGATTTCGAAACCAAAAACAGTAGAAAACGAGCAACCGGCACTTCGGCATCTTGTTAATAGGTTAGTTCCGAGAAAATGCACGAATATGACATAAAGTGTGCATAAAACATGTAGGTATCATCAATAATATGGCATGGAACATAAGAAATTATCGATACGTCGGAGACGTATCAAGCATCCCCAAGCTTAGTTCTGCTCGTCCCGAGCAGGTAAAACGATAACAAAGATAATTTCTGAAGTGACATGCCATCATAACCTTGATCATACTATTTGTAAACATATGTAGTGGATGCAGCGATCAAAACAATGGTAATGACATGAGTAAACAAGTGAATCATAATGCAAAGACTTTTCATGAATAGTACTTCAAGACAAGCATCAATAAGTCTTGCATAAGAGTTAACTCATAAAGCAATAAATCAAAGTAAAGGAATTGAAGCAAGACAAAGGAAGATTAAGTTTCAGCGGTTGCTTTCAACTTGTAACATGTATATCTCATGGATAATTGTCAACATAGAGTAATATAACAAGTACAATATGCAAGTATGTAGGAATCAATGCACAGTTCACACAAGTGTTTGCTTCTTGAGGTGGAGAGAGATAGGTGAACTGACTCAACATAAAAGTAAAGAGAATGGTCCTTCAAAGAGGAAAGCATCGATTGCTATATTTGTGCTAGAGCTTTTATTTTGAAAACATGAAACAATTTTGTCAACGGTAGTAATAAAGCATATGAGTTATGAAAATTATATCCTACAAGTTGCAAGCCTCATGCATAGTATACTAATAGTTCCCGCACCTTGTCCTAATTAGCTTGGACTACCGGATCTTTGCAATGCACATGTTTTAACCAAGTGTCACAATGGGGTACCTCCATGCCGCTCTGTACAAAGGTCTAAGGAGAAAGCTCGCATTTTGGATTTCTCGCTTTTGATTATTCTCAACTTAGACATCCATACCGGGACAACATGGACAACAGATAATGGACTCCTCTTTAATGCATAAGCATGTGGCAACAATTATTATTCTCATATGAGATTGAGGATATATGTCCAAAACTGAAACTTCCACCATGAATCATGGCTTTAGTTAGCGGCCCAATGTTCTTCTCTAACAATATGCATGCTCCAACCATGAAGGTGGTAGATCTCTCTTACTTCAGACAAGACGGACATGCATAGCAACTCACATGATATTTCAACAAAGAATAGTTGATGGCGTCCCCAGAAGCATGGTTATCGCACAACAAGCAACTTAATAAGAGATAAAGTCTATAAGTACATATTCAATACCACAATAGTTTTTAAGCTATTTGTCCCATGAGCTATATATTGTAAAGATGAATGATGGAATTTTAAAGGTAGCACTCAAGCAATTTACTTTGGAATAGCGGATAAATACCATGTAGTAGGTAGGTATGGTGGACACAAATGGCATAGTGGTTGGCTCAAGGATTTTGGATGCATGAGAAGTATTCCCTCTCGATACAAGGTTTAGGCTAGCAAGGTTATTTGAAACAAACACAAGGATGAACGGTGCAGCAAAACTCACATAAAAGACATATTGTAAACATTATAAGACTCTACACCGTCTTCCTTGTTGTTCAAAACTCAATACTAGATGTTATCTAGACTCTAGAGAAACCAAATATGCAAACCAAATTAGCAAGCTCTAAGTGTTTCTTCATTAATGGGTGCAAAGTATATGATGCAAGAGCTTAAACATGAGCACAACAATTGCCACGTATCAAATTATCCAAGACATTTTAGAGTTACTACATGTAGTATTTTCCAATTCCAACCATATAACAATTTAACGAAGAAGAAACTTCGCCATGAATACTATGAGTAGAGCCTAAGGACATACTTGTCCATATGCTACAGCGGAGCGTGTCTCTCTCCCACAAAGTGAATGCTAGGATCCATTTTATTCAAACAAAACAAAAAACAAAAACAAACCGACGCTCCAAGCAAAGTGC
Source organism: Lolium rigidum (assembly GCF_022539505.1). Classification (NCBI taxonomy): domain Eukaryota; kingdom Viridiplantae; phylum Streptophyta; class Magnoliopsida; order Poales; family Poaceae; genus Lolium; species Lolium rigidum. The sequence continues at coordinate 293,433,057 of NC_061509.1, read as the reverse complement.
ATAAGATGTGACGGAATAAAAATATAGTTTCGGGGAGGAACCTCGATAATGTTGTCGATGAAGAAGGGGATGCCTTGGGCATCCCCAAGCTTAGACGCTTGAGTCTTCTTAGAATATGCAGGGGTGAACCACCGGGGCATCCCCAAGCTTAGAGCTTTCACTCTCCTTGATCATATTGCATCATACTCCTCTCTTGATCCTTGAAAACTTCCTCCACACCAAACTCGAAACAACTCATTAGAGGGTTAGTGCACAATAAAAATTAACATGTTCAGAGGTGACACAATCATTCTTAACACTTCTGGACATTGCATAAAGCTACTGGACATTAATGGATCAAAGAAATTCATCCAACATAGCAAAAGAGGCAATGCGAAAATAAAAGGCAGAATCTGTCAAAACAGAACAGTCCGTAAAGATGGATTTTATTAGGCCACCAGACTTGCTCAAATGAAAATGCTCAAATTGAATGAAAGTTGCGTACATATCTGAGGATCATGCACGTAAATTGGCTTAATTTTCGGAGCTACCTACAGGGAGGTAGACCCAGATTCGTGACAGCAAAGAAATCTGGAACTGCGCAGTAATCCAAATCTAGTACTTACTTTACTATCAAAGACTTTACTTGGCACAACAAAACTCAAAACTAAGATAAGGAGAGGTTCCTACAGTAGTAAAAAACTTCCAAGACTCAAATATAAAACAAAAATACTGTAGTAAAAACATGGGTTGTCTCCCATAAGCGCTTTTCTTTAACGCCTTTCAGCTAGGCGCAGAAAGTGTAACTCAAGTGTTATCGAAGGGTGGTGCACCTACAGCGGGGTCTGGAGTTTTCTCAACCATGCATAGTATATTGGATACATAAGTTTCAGCGTCTCCCTTTTCATTAGTCTTGGGCTTGCTACTCTCATCGAACAAATTTTCAGGAACAAGCCAAGCATAGTTATTTTCTAGTGCATCATTCATAGCTAGGAGTTTGCATGGTATTGGTGCTTTGATCTCCCCACCATCATTAGCATCATTAGTGTACCTTATCCTATCCATGTCCATTTTTTCAAGGAGACTAACAAAATTAGTATGAGAACCAAGCATATTAAATTTAGCGAAGACCTTTCTAGCCTCTCTTGCTAGACCACCAAATTCTCTAAGAAGGGTTTCTAAAACTAAATCTTTCTTTTCCCCCTCTTCCAAATCACCAAGTGTAAGAAACATGTGTTGGATTATAGGATTGAGATTAACAAATTTAGTTTCCAACAGGCGAACTAAAGCAGCAGCAGCAATTTCATAAGTAGGAGCAAGGTCTACCAAGTGTCTATCTTCAAAATCTTCAATGGTACTAACATGGGTGAAAAAATCTTCTATATTGTTCCTCCCAATTATAGACCCTTGTCCTACCGGTATTTTTTTTTGTGGTAAAATTAAAAGAAAACATGATGAAATAAGTAAAGCAAATGCAAGTAACTAATTTTTTTGTGTTTTTGATATAGCGTGCAAGACAGTAAATAAAGTAAAACTAGCAACTAATTTTTTTGTGTTTTGATATAATGCAGCAAACAAAGTAGTAAATAAAATAAAGCAAGACAAAAACAAAGTAAAGAGATTGAGAAGTGGAGACTCCCCTTGCAGCGTGTCTTGATCTCCCGGCAACGGCGCCGAAAAATATGCTTGATGGCGTGTATTTCACACGTTCGTTGGGGAACCCCAAGAGGAAGGTATGATGCGCACGGCGAGCAAGTTTTCCTCGAGAAAGAAACCAAGGTTTATCGAACCAGGAGGAGCCAAGAAGCACGTTGAAGGTTGATGGCGGCGGGATGTAGTGCGGCGCAACACCGGGGATTCCGGCGCCAACGTGGAACCTGCACAACACAACCAAAGTACTTTGCCCCAACGAAACAGTGAGGTTGTCAATCTCACCGGCTTGCTGTAACAAAGGATTAACCGTATTGTGTGGAAGATGATTGTTTGCAGAGAAAATAGTAAAACAAGTATTGCAGCAGATTTGTATTTCAGTATTAAAAGAATGGACCGGGGTCCACAGTTCACTAGAGGTGTCTCTCCCATAAGATAAAAGCATGTTGGGTGAACAAATTACAGTCGGGCAATTGACAAATAGAGAGGGCATAACAATGCACATACATGGCATGATAAGTATAGTGAGATTTAATTGGGCATTATGACAAAGTACATAGACCGCCATCCAACTGCATCTATGCCTAAAAGTCCACCTTCGAGTTATCGTCCGAACCCCTCCGAGTATTAAGTTGCAAAGCAACGGACAATTGCATTAAGTATGGTGCGTAATGTAATCAATAACTACATCCTCGGACATAGCATCAATGTTTTATCCCTAGTGGCAACAAGCACAACACAACCTTAGAACTTTCGTCATCTGTCCCGTGTGTCAATGCGAGCATGAACCCACTATCGAGCATAAATACTCCCTCTTGGAGTTACTAGCATCAACTTGGCCGAGCCTCTACTAATAACGGAGAGCATGCAAGATCATAAACAACACATATGCAATAACTTGATAATTAACATAACATGGTATTCTCTATCCATCGGATCCCGACAAACACAACATAGAGTATTACAGATAGATGATCTTGATCATGTTAGGCAGCTCACAAGATCCAACAATAAAGCACAATGAGGAGAAGACAACCATCTAGCTACTGCTATGGACCCATAGTCCAGGGGTGAACTACTCACTCATCACTCCGGAGGCGACCATGGCGGTGTAGAGTCCTCCGGGAGATGAATCCCCTCTCCGGCAGGGTGCCGGAGGAGATCTCCAGAATCCCCCGAGATGGGATTGGCGGCGGCGGCGTCTCTGGAAGGTTTTCCGTATCGTGGTTTTTTTCATCAGGGGTTTCGCGACGGAGGCTTTAAGTAGGCGGAAGGGCAGAGTCGGAGGGCTGACGAGGGGCCCACACCATAGGGCGGCGCGGGCCCCTCCTTGGCCGCGCCGCCTTGTGGTGTCGCCACCTCGTGGCCCCACTTCGTATGCTCTTCGGTCTTCGGGAGGTTCGTGGCAAAATAGGCCCACGGGACTTGATTTCGTCCAATTCCGAGAATATTTCGTTACTAGGATTTCTGAAACCAAAAACAGCAGAAAACAGAATCGGCACTTCGGCATCTTGTTAATAGGTTAGTTCCAGAAAATGCACGAATATGACATAAAGTGTGCATAAAACATGTAGGTATCATCAATAATATGGCATGGAACATAAGAAATTATCGATACGTCGGAGACGTATCACTGCTTTAGACCACGTTTAAGATAAACCCTAGTTCTTAGTTGTTTGCTCTAGCAAAACTATTGAATCCCTACACCATATTGCTTGATATTGTGTAGATCCTGAAAAAGTCTTGTGTGATCTGCTGTTCCATTGGGAATTAGACGGTTGCAACTTACCGCTTCGTGGTCGGCGGCTACGTGTGCAAGTGTGTGGAGTTGCGAATATCTTGCAGGGTTGAGAGCTGTTGCATTAGCGACAGGGACCAATCGAGAGATCTCGTTGCGTCATACAAGTTATCATCCACTTCATCGTCGTGTTTCTCTGCTGCCATCACCCCGTAATCATCATCACCACCGTTGCTTACTGAGAAGATCGGGCCACCCCATATCATCTTGGTATCAGATTTCCAGTTTTCCTCGGTAAGCCATCCACAATCCACCCCATAGTTGAGTTGTGAGTGTTTTCCTATCCAGAAAAAGCCATAAAAAAAATTAGGGTTAGGGTTTGACATAGCCTTAGATTGCACTAATTTCGAGTTTTAGTTGCCTTTCGTAGTTGTTTTTGCGTATCTTTTTCTTTCCATCTAGTATTATTAGGGTTTGTGTTTTCTCTATCATCTAGTTTATCATATTGTGTCAGTTTTGTTACTCCGAGTCCACATAGCGTACAGTGTGCTTGTTCCCAACCATAGACACAGCCTTTCGATATAAAGTGACTAGGAACTTCCTCAGAAGAGACTAGTTTTACCGCTTGATAGGCTGCTCGTTAGGTTATCGGTGCTTGGCATATTTGGCCGTGTTATCAAGGAGTTGTGTCAAAAAAAAAATTGAAAAGAAGCAAAAAGAGCTACATAGCTGCGTGTGTTATACAAAAAGAAAAATCCAAAAAGAAAAGTGAAGTGCTAGTTGAATCAAGTGAAGGCCTAAGTTTACTTTACTGCACCCGTAGTTGAGCAATCTTGTGCCTGTCTCGTTCAGCTTTGCTAGCGTCTCTCTTGTGCATTGCAACCTTTCCCACATATAGTTGCATTGCCCCATTATACCGCCTTGTGTGAGTATCATTGGTTGTCTACGGTCAGCGCTAGAGCTTGTTATTGGTGCAAATAGGTAGCCTACCTATAGCTCCACATATACCCTGCTTTGTCGTGTGATTTGTTCTTATACCCTTGATATTCGCTTCGCTACATCCGTGCACTAGTTGTTACTACAAGTGGTAAGCAACACTAATTTACTTTGGAACGGTAAGATTTCCTTTTCTTATCAGTTTTGAGTGAGTTGTGAGAGTACCACCATATATTTTTGATTTAGTGCACTAATCTACTAACGATGTCTGCTAGTGATCATAAAATTGTTAACCAGGAAAACAAGAGTGCTGCAGATATCATCACATGGAGGGAGTATGAGGCTCTTCGTAATGAGATGCGACGTGAATTCCGCGATCAGGACGAGGTGCTTAATGGGAAGATTGATGAAATTTCCCAAAAGCTGGATGCTACTCATGTGACCGTCACTACCATGCAAGATCAAATGACGGATGTACAACGTAATCTTGCTGATTTGCGCTTAGCTGTTGAGAATTTGACCGCGCAACAACAACAAGACGATGACGAAGATCCTGAAGCTTCAAGATGACGCACACAATGCTCGTGATGCGCCACGTGGTAATCGTCCTCGCGGTTGGGCTCCACTTGGCCGCAATGGTCGTGGACAAGATGAGGAAGATGGCTTGGGTAAGCCCAAGTTTTCTATCCCCAAGTTTGAAGGAGGAGCTGATGTTGAAGAATACCTCACTTGGGAGCTCAAGATTGAGAAGTTGTGGAACTTACATCCACATTATACTGAAGACCGGAAGATCAAGCTTGCTTCTTCTGAGTTTGATGGCTACGCTTTGCGTTGGTGGGATGCTTTTGTTCGTAATCGCGAAGAGGATGGTGACCAGCCTATAAGCACATGGCGTGCCATGAAGGAGGCAATGACTTCTCGCTTTGTGCCTACAAATTACTTGCGGAATATATATGATAAGCTGACTCTATTGAGACAAGGTGTGAAGACTGTGGATGAATACTACATGGAGATGGAGATGCTTATGCAGCGTGGCCGTGTCCGTGAGTCTCTTGAGATGACAATGCAGCGTTTCCTCAACGGTTTGAAGTATGATATCAAAGGCATTGTTCGTCACTACAGCTACACCAATATGAATCAATTGTTACATCATGCAAGAGAAGCTGAATCACGATTGGTGATGGCGTGTATTTCACACGTTCGTTGGGCAACCCCAAGAGGAAGGTATGATGCGCACAGCAGCAAGTTTTCCCTCAGAAAGAAACCAAGGTTTATCGAACCAGGAGGAGCCAAGAAGCACGTTGAAGGTTGATGGCGGCGGGATGTAGTGCGGCGCAACACCGGAGATTCCGGCGCCAACGTGGAACCTGCACAACACAACCAAAGTACTTTGCCCCAACGAAACAAGTGAGGTTGTCAATCTCACCGGCTTGCCGTAACAAAGGATTAACCGTATTGTGTGGAAGATGATTGTTTGCGAGAAAACAGTAAAAACAAGTATTGCAGCAGATTTGTATTTCAAGTATTAAAGAATGGACCGGGGTCCGCAGCTCACTAGAGGTGTCTCTCCCATAAGATAAAAGCATGTTGGGTGAACAAATTACAGTCGGGCAATTGACAAATAGAGAGGGCATAACAATGCACATACATGACATGATAAGTATAGTGAGATTTAATTGGGCATTACGACAAAGTACATAGACCGCCATCCAACCGCATCTATGCCTAAAAAGTCCACCTTCAGGTTATCATCCGAACCCCTCCAGTATTAAGTTGCTAACAACAGACAATTGCATTAAGTATGGTGCGTAATGTAATCAACAACTACATCCTCGGACATAGCGCCAATGTTTTATCCCTAGTGGCAACAAGCACAACACAACCTTAGAACTTTCTCGTCATCGTCCCGGTGTCAATGCAGGCATGAACCCACTATCGAGCATAAGTACTCCCTCTTGGAGTTAAAAGTAAAAACTTGGCCAGAGCCTCTACTAGAAACGGAGAGCATGCAAGATCATAAACAACACATGTATAATAACTTGATAATTAACATGACATGGTATTCTCTATCCATCGGATCCCGACAAACACAACATATAGAATTACGGATAGATGATCTTGATCATGTTAGGCAGCTCACAAGATCCAACAATGAAGCACAATGAGGAGAAGACAACCATCTAGCTACTGCTATGGACCCATAGTCCAGGGGTGAACTACTCACTCATCACTCCGGAGGCGACCATGGCGGTGTAGAGTCCTCCCGGGAGATGAATCCCCTCTCCGGCAGGGTGCCGGAGGAGATCTCCAGAATCCCCCGAGATGGGATCGGCGGCGACGGCGTCTCAGCAAGGTTTTCCGTATCGTGGTTTTTCGCCTCAGGGGTTTCGCGACGGAGGCTTTAAGTAGGCGGAAGGGCAAGTCAAGGGGCGTCACGAGGGGCCCACACTATAGGTCGGCGCGGCCAGGGCTTGGGCCGCGCCGCCCTATAGTTTGGCCACCTCGTGGCCCCACTTCGTGTGTTCTTCGGTCTTCTGGAAGCTCCGTGGAAAAATAGGGCCCCGGGTCTTCGTTTCGTCCAATTCCGAGAATATTTCGTTACTAGGATTTCGAAACCAAAAACAGCGTAAAACGAGAACCGGCACTTCGGCATCTTGTTAATAGGTTAGTTCCGGAAAATGCACGAATATGACATAAAGTGTGCATAAAACATGTAGGTATCATCAATAATATGGCATAGAACATAAGAAATTATCGATACGTCGGAGACGTATCAAGCATCCCTAAGCTTAGTTCTGCTCGTCCCGAGCAGGTAAAACGATAACAAAGATAATTTCTGAAGTGATATGCCATCATAACCTTGATCATACTATTTGTAAACATATGTAGTGGATGCAGCGATCATAACAATGGTGATGACATGAGTAAACAAGTGAATCATAAAGCAAAGACTTTTCATGAATAGTACTTCAAGACAAGTATTAATAAGTCTTGCATAAGAGTTAACTCATAAAGCAATAAATCAAAGTAAAGGTATTGAAGCAACACAAAGGAAGATTAAGTTTCAGCGGTTGCTTTCAACTTGTAACATGTATATCTCATGGATAATTGTCAACATAGAGTAATATAACAAGTACAATATGCAAGTATGTAGGAATCAATGCACAGTTCACACAAGTGTTTGCTTCTTGAGGTGGAGAGAAATAGGTGAACCGACTCAACATAAAAGTAAAGAGAATGGTCCTTCAAAGAGGAAAGCATCGATTGCTATATTTGTGCTAGAGCTTTTATTTTGAAAACATGAAACAATTTTGTCAACGGTAGTAATAAAGCATATGAGTTATGTACATTATATCTTACAAGTTGCAAGTCTCATGCATAGTATACTAATAGTGCCCGCACCTTGTCCTAATTAACTTGGACTACCGGATCTTTGCAATGCACATGTTTTGACCAAGTGTCACAATGGGGTACCTCCATGCCGCCCGTACAAAGGTCTAAGGAGAAAGCTCGCATTTTGGATTTCTCGCTTTTGATTATTCTCAACTTAGACATCCATACCGGGACAACATGGACAACGGATAATGGACTCCTCTTTAATGCATAAGCATGTGGCAACAATTTTTATTCTCATATGAGATTGAGGATATATGTCCAAACTGAAACTTCCACCATGAATCATGGCTTTAGTTAGCGGCCCAAAGTTCTTCTCTAACAATATGCATGCTCCAACCATGAAGGTGGTAGATCTCTCTTGCTTCGTACAAGACGGACATGCATAGCAACTCACATGATATCCAACAAAGAATAGTTGATGGCGTCCCCGTAAACATGGTTATCGCTCAACAAGCAACTTAATAAGAGATAAAGTGCATAAGTACATATTCAATACCACAATAGTTTTTAAGCTATTTGTCCCATGAGCTATATATTGCAAAGGTGAATGATGGAATTTTAAAGGTAGCACTCAAGCAATTTACTTTGGAATGGCGGATAAATACCATGTAGTAGGTAGGTATGGTGGACACAAATGGCATAGTGGTTGGCTCAAGGATTTTGGATGCATGAGAAGTATTCCCTCTCGATACAAGGTTTAGGCTAGCAAGGTTATTTGAAACAAACACAAGGATGAACGAGTACAGCAAAACTCACATAAAAGACATATGGTAAACATTATAAGACTCCATACCGTCTTCCTTGTTGTCCAAAACTCAATACTAGATGTTATCTAGACTCTAGAGAAACCAAATATGCAAACCAAATTAGCAAGCTCTAAGTATTTCTTCATTAATGGGTGCAAAGTATATGATGCAAGAGCTTAAACATGAGCACAACAATTGCCAAGTATCAAATTATCCAAGACATTTTAGAGTTACTACATGTATCATTTTCCAATTCCAACCATATAACAATTTAACGAAGAAGAAACTTCGCCATGAATACTATGAGTAGAGCCTAAGGACATATTTGTCCATATGCTACAGCGGAGCGTGTCTCTCTCCCATAAAGTGAATGCTAGGATCCATTTTATTCAAACAAAACAAAAAAACAAAAACAAACCGACGCTCCAAGCAAAGTACATAAGATGTGGCCGAATAAAAATATAGTTTCGTGGGAGGAACCCGATAATGTTGTCGATGAAGAAGGGGATGCCTTGGGCATCCCCAAGCTTAGACGCTTGAGTCTTCTTAATATATGCAGGGGTGAACCACCGGGGCATCCCCAAGCTTAGAGCTTTCACTCTCCTTGATCATATTGCATCATACTCCTCTCTTGACCCTTGAAAACTTCCTCCACACCAAACTCGAAACAACTCATTAGAGGGTTAGTGGACAATAAAAATTCATATGTTCAGAGGTGACACAATCATTCTTAACACTTCTGGACATTGCATAAAGCTACTGGACATTAATGGATCAAAGAAATTCATCCAACATAGCAAAAGAGGCAATGCAAAATAAAAGGCAGAATCTGTCAAAACAGAACAGTCCGTAAAGATGGATTTTATTAGGCCACCAGACTTGCTCAAACGAAAATGCTCAAATTTAATGAAAGTTGCGTACATATCTGAGGATCATGCTCGTAAATTGGCGTAATTTTCAGAGCTACCTACAGGGAGATAGACCCAGATTCGTGACAGCAAAGAAATCTGGAACTGCGCAGTAATCCAAATCTAGTACTTACTTTTCTATCAAAGACTTTATTTGGCACAACAAAACTTAAAACTAAGATAAGGAGAGGTTGCTACAGTAGTAAACAACTTCCAAGACACAATTATAAAACAAAAATACTGGAGTAAAAACATGGGTTGTCTCCCATAAGCGCTTTTCTTTAACGCCTTTCAGCCTAGGCGCGTAAAGTGTATCTCAAGTAACATCGAAAGATGAAGCATCAACATCATAATTTGTTCTAATGATAGAATCATAAGGTACCTTCATTCTCTTTCTAGGGAAGTGTTCCATACCTTTCTTGAGAGGAAATTGATATTTAATATTACCTTCCTTCATATCAATAGTAGCACCAACGGTTCGAAGAAAAGGTCTTCCCAATATAATGGGGCAAGATGCATTGCATTCAATATCCAAGACAACAAAATCAACGGGGACAAGGTTATTGTTAACCATAATATGAATATTATCAACTTTCCCCAAAGGTTTCTTTTTAGCATTATCAGCGAGATTAACATCCAAATAACAATTCTTCAATGGTGGCAAGTCAAGCATATCATAGACTTTTTTAGGCATAACGAAATACTTGCACCAAGATCACATAAAGCATTACAATCAAAATCTTTGATTCTCATTTTAATGATGGGCTCCCAACCATCCTCTAGCTTTCTAGGAATAGAAGTTTCAAGTTTTAGTTTCTCTTCTCTAGCTTTTATGAGAGCATTTGTAATATGTTTTGTGAAAGCCAAATTTATAGCGCTAGCATTGGGACTTTTAGCAAGTTTTTGTAAGAACTTTATAACTTCAGAGATATGGCAATCATCAAAATATAAATCATTACAATCTAAAGCAATGGGATTATCATCCCCAAGGTTGGAAAAAATTTCAGCAGTTTTATCACAAGCAGATTTAAATGAGCTTTAGCGAGCTTCAGTAATTTTGCGCGCTTTGCACTAGGAGTAGAAGCATTGCCAACACCAATTATTTTATCATGGATAGTAGGAGGTGCAGCAACATATGAATCATTAGCATTGCTAGTGGTGGTAATAGTCCAAACTTTAGCTACATTTTCCTTTTTAGCTAGTTTTTCATTTTCTTCTCTATCCCACCTAGCACGCAGTTCAGCCATTAATCTTATATTATCATTAATTCTAACTTGGATGGCATTTGCTGTAGTAACAATTTTATTTTCAATATCCCTATTAGGCATAACTTTCGATTTCAAAAGATCAACATCAGAGGCAAGACTAACAACTCTAGAAACAAGAATATCAATTTTATTGAGCTTTTCCTCAACAGATTTGTTAAAGGCAGTTTGTGTACTAATAAATTCTTTAAGCATGTGTTGACTGCCAAAACCCACCGGCGGGCAGCGGCCTTGTCAACACTGTAGAGCCGGGGGGAGCCTAGAGCTGCGGCTGGCTGAGACCCCTCCGAGCGACGGCCCGCAATGCTCTTCTGGTCACACGCGGCGTTGCGAAGTGCAAGGGCGTGCCACCTGACCTATACCCGGTCGGGGAAGGTGATGAGGTTGCCTCGCTTAGTTTCTCGGCAGGCATACATGTAAACGTTAAATACGAGCCTCGATCGGCTCTCGAGTTATCCCGTGAATCGGCTCAAAGAGCCGATCCACCCATGATCCGTACGGGGTGCACGAATACTTGGTGGTCCCGCTTGATCAAGATGAAGCTAATGAGATCTACGACGATTTAGGGTTTTCACCGCATAACCGGATCATCCTACTCCAGGTTGGGCCTTGCGGCCACGCACGGTGCTCGTAAGCCGATCCTAAACAAGGCCAAAAAACCAACATGAAGTTGATCCTAGGAACATCCCGTTTAGGACTTGCGAACGCCACCCTACGTGCCACTGGATCCTCCCCCCCATTGTAAGGCCAAACTATTGCAGATATTAAACTAATCCTTGTAGAACAAGGAGCAATCGTAACGGATCAGATCTACTAAATAATGATCAAGCGGGGTGCCGCCCCCACACCCGAGATAGGCGTGAGGACGGCTAGATATGCAAGGGTTGCACTACGTAAGCATGCTTAAACGAAGAACAATGCTAACCCTAACACATCTAATGATAACTACGTTGCTCGCCATCAAAAAC
>NC_061509.1:293410207-293421371 GCF_022539505.1 Lolium rigidum | reverse complement strand
ACTACTAGGAAAAGGCTTATAGCCGCACTTCTTACCGCCGGCGAGTACGATTTAAAGATGCCGGTGGTAAGACCTTTAGGACCGCCTCGCATTACCGCCGGCGAGTTCAAACAGGGTTGCCGGGGTAGGACACTTACCGCCGGCGAAATGGAATCGAAAATGCCGGCGGTAAGGTGGGCCGAGACCACCCGGACGGGCCTCCAATTACCGCCGGCGATTTGCACTCGTAAATGCCGGGGATAATATAATTACCGCCGGCGAGATGGATTTGCAAGCGCCGGGGGTAACTTAGTCTGTTGTGGGTCAATTTGGGCCAAAATTACCGCCGGCATCCCTGTTTCATTTTCGCCGGCCGTGGAGAGGCCCCCGCGAGCGAGCGACCAACGCGGTGCCGGCCCAACCCCCTCCCCACAAAAAAAATTTCCTCCTCACGTAGATATCCCCTCCTCTCCCCCTCCCCACCAAGCGGTGCCGCCGCCACCTCGCGCAGCGGTGCGTCTCCGGCGATCTCGGGCCATGGCGACCCGCAGGGCGCTCTCCTCCCTCCTCCGATCGGCCTCCCGGTCCGCGGGGCCTCCCCCTCGCCGCGGCCCCGCTGCACCGCCCGTCCCCCGCCCTCGACGAGTTCACCGCCGTGTCCGCCAGGTCATCGGCGTTGTCGTCGACGTGCGGTTGGATGAGGGCCTCCCGTCCATCCTCACCGCCGCCAGAAGGTCCTCAACACCGGCTCGCCCATCACTGTAAGGATACATCCTGCTCTTTTTGCTCCCCATTCCTGATGGTACATTTCCTACTGTGCTCGATCTGACGAAATATAGATCTGGCTGTGCTAGAAGTAAGGTTGTTTTGGCCGGAAGGGGTTCTAGGGTTGGATTGAAATCTGAAATTAGCCTAGGTTTTGGTTAAGCTGCAACGTTGATAATGTGAGTGGTTGATTTATTTCATGTTAGCCTGGATGAGACCGTTCTACCTGCTAGAGTGACAATAAACGCTTCTGCTGTCCCACCAATTTTGGGCGAACTATTCCTCCTTCACGATAGTTGCTCGTCTGCCTGTAACCAGACTGGCATGCTTAGTAGATTTAGTTCCTTTTATATGATTATAAAGCATCACTAAGTAGTTTTGAACAACATATGAGTTGCTTTATTCCTTCAAGTTGTACCTGTGTGGTGTCTTACCGTAGTGGTTTGTTCTCGCCGTTATGTGACGATTACTATCTAAAGCGATAGTTAGTGGGACACGACTTAAAATTGCTAGGATGCATGCCAATGTTCTCGTGATTTATGTTCGTGTGTTTGGCATGTTTACAGCACTCTGTAGGTTTGCATTCAGCTAGGTCATTACAGTAATCCTCTCGACCGATGTTAATAGTATTTGTGCAACCTAGTTCTGCAAGTGTATCCTTGGATACTTCTTGTTATTGGTAATGCATGCATCTACTTATTCTCGGATTGTACTTTGTGATGTGCTCCTGTCCACAACATGTGAATATGGATTGGATTTCTATGCTTCTAGTCAATGACATGTGATTGGAAACACTTGGTGGAGAACAATTTATTGACAAGTTATTCATCCGCCCGTAACCGATTGGCATGCTTAGCTGGTTTACTTTTTGATATGATTATGAAGCATGACTAACTAGTTCTGAACAACATATGAGTTGCTTTATTCTTTCTAGTTGTATCTCGTGTGGTGTCATGTTTAATTGTTGTTACCGAGGTGATTTATCCGGAGCTTATATGGTCTGAAGTGTGATTCAGCCGGGACAACCAAGGCTCCCCATTTCTGATGGTACATTTCCTACCGGGCCGACTAAGGTTGTTTGGAGCGAGAGAACATCCTTTGCGTCCCGTAACTAACTTTTATTGCGCTTGTTTTGCCGACTTCATGAGGATCTCTACTAATCCGTACATGTTTATGGCATTTTTTAGTTGTTTGTAATGATGATTTATTCATGTCTTTGAATTCCTCTCATGATACCCTATGATTCTTTTTGCTTGCTCTCTTAGGCTGCATACTACCTCAACGTGATGGATTGCTGGTCCTTAGCCATACTACCTCGTCTACTTCCCCGAGCGCGCGCGTCTCCGACATGAACAAAATCAAGGCGCCGGCGGGGGCCGGCGCCATGGTCAAGCCGGCGCTGGCGGGCGGCACGCTCTGATTCGGCGCCTCGAAGACGCTCTACAACGTCGAGGGAGGCCACCGGGCCATCGTCTTCAACCTCTTCGAGGGGATCAAGGACAAGGTGACTAGTCCTCATACCGACCCGTCCCTCCCCGATCTCCTGGTTGCTCCGCTCCGCCCAATTCGGTGGATCTCGCGGTGGTCTCATCTCCGTTCCCTTGCAGGTCTACCCCGAGAGAACTCGGTGGTGCGACCAGGAGGCGACCTTGGCGTCACCGGTGGCGGCAGTGACGGCGCCTCCGCAACTCCATCGTCCCTCGCCCATTACAGAATCCTCTCGACGGTAAGCTACTCTTACTCCCACCTCCCCTATTCCCCTCTCTAGGTTTAGGGTTCTTGCTCTGCATCTAGGAGATTGAGCCGGGTGGCAGTGATTAAACGTGCGGCGTGAATTGGGGACTGGGTGTGATGCTTGCCTGTGATGCAAATTGTAGATGCCCGCTTGTGGTCGATAGTGATTTGTAGATTGGTTCTGGGTGGGAGTTGTTCGTGTATGGGGCTTCTTGGGTGTCATGGAAATTGGAATGGCTCGAGTTCTTCGTGTACCTCTTCCCTGTATGTCCTGTCTAGGGTTTTGTTGTAGATTGTTTCTTAACTTGAAAATTCCTGCAGGTTTCAGAATCAGGACACCTCATTTAAATAATTTTGTAGCTTTTTACTTGGGAGGCAAATATCTGAATTAGTATATGCATAGTAGTAATATCCTTTTCCATCCTAAGTATTGTACTACTAGCTCTTTGGTGTTTGTTTATGGCATGCTCCTGACACTCCTTGTGATTGGAATGGCACCCGATTATCACAGTTTTGTGTGTGATTATAGCTCGAGTACCATCGTAGTAGTTAGTTTAGTAATGCAACAGCCATCTTGTTTACTAATCAGTATTGGTGACTCCTAATTTTGGTTGTGCTATTATATTATCATAGCCAGGCAATTTTCCATTTGATTGTTTTGTTATTTGCAAATTCTACAAGATCTTCTTGTTACCTGCAGTGATAGAAATATTGGCTTGGGAACGGAGGCGTATGTCGAGCTGTCTCGTACGTTCAAGCGGGTGAGAACGGGGAAGGCGCCGCCGTAGTGGCCTTCGCCCGCACGGCCCGCCTCACCGCCTCCCTCCCATCGTCGGCCTTGACGGAGAGGAGATTCCACCACAGCCTTGCATCCATGCGCAGCTTACTTCTCCGCCTCGTGTATACACACACAACGAGCACTACCTAGAGTGGTGGATGTGCTTGCTTCTCGTCAAATGAAGCTTGAATTTATGGATATAGTGGTGGATGTGCTTGCTTCGTCAAATGAAGCTTGAATTTATGGATATATGTGTGGAGTTTGAATTGCTTTCTTGGATATAGTGGTGGATGTGCTTGCTTCGTTAAATGAAGCTTGAATTTATGTCGATTCTCTTGATCCGTGTATACTTGGATGTCAAATGGGTTTGTCTTGTGTGACTTGCTCGCCGTATTTGCCGTTGTGTTATCAATGTGGATGTCCCGTAATTTAGAGGTGTATGAGAATTGTAATATGAGCAAAATTGTAATTGTTGTTCAGATTTTAAATACAATTATGTAGAGAAACTTTGGATCTCTATAGAATAGAGAGTGAATTTGTTTTTATTTCTGAAGGTTTTGTGATTTCACGTCGGTTTTTTTTTAAATCCTAAAATACATACCGCCGGCGCATAGGGCTGTTTGCCGGTGGTAACTTGAAATACCGCCGGCGAGTTGGGAGACGCCGGTGGTACCTATTACCGCCGGCAAGTTGGGAAAACTGCCGGGGGTATTTCCACCTTACCGCCGGCACTTACGAATACGCCGGCGGTAGCACTTTACCACCGGCGAGGTGATCGCCGGCGAATGCGAAAGTGCCGGCGGTAAGCCATTTCAGGTCGCCGGCGGTAAGCCTTTTCTTAGTAGTGTTACCTTCTCATCTGGCACAACACATGTCCCAGAGCTGAAACCCGTTTCCTGAAGCAAGCGCTTTTTCTCTCCTTCCCGTCCATCCATCTGCAACAAGTTAAATTTGAGTACAGAACCTTGCACAGCAATGCAAACTATTGATTGAAACAACGGCAGCATCAATATAAATAATTAACTACATATGCCAGCACACATACAGCTCGAGCAAGATCCGCTTCTCCTCGCTAAAGGATCATTATATGGTTCACCATGCTAAACCCGCCTAACATATGTGCGGTCCATCCCAAAAATGTGTAAATGATCTCGCCACTACGTGGTGAGACCTCTTCTCACCATTCAAACATGTGCAGCGCGGGCAATACACGTCCGGGTTGTGACCTTCATGAGCTCTAATAAACCCCATAAAGGGTTGAACACCATTTATATATGAAGGGGAACATAAGTGTCCATGCAGTATCCAAGTTCTGTCCATCTGTTTAATTATGAGATACAATGGTTGGTGATTAATTTAAGGCGAAGTAGGAAATGTATATCAATCGAGTACAAAACTATACTACATGATTATGCATTTCAGCAATCATGTCGAGTACAAAACAAAAAATGCCCATCGACATTTTAGCAAACAGATCGTGTACAAAACTCGCCATGGCATTTCAGCAAATTAACGGATCGAGTGCGGAATCGACTCTATATGCCCACGCAAATGAACAAATTGATCAATGACAAATCGAGCGGAAAACTATAAAGTGCCAATTAGTTCGAGCATACCGACGAATTTTTTTAGCAAGCATCAAGAAAATATAAATCGTTAGGCCGTCTTGCCCGATACATGATTGAGCTAGAGATAGCAGCCCTACCGTGGATCAACTTGACCGCCGGTGCGTCTCGAGAAGAACGACGGGGAGGGGAAGCTTCTTCTTCGCACGGACGGGACGGGGAGGGGAAGCTCTTCGCACGGACGGGGATAAGTTGTGCAGGGGTGGGTGGGGGGTCATGCGGCCGGGCCGCCGGGGTGATAATTAAATGGCGCTTAATGGAGTTGCGTGTGTAATTTGCCGTGCACAAGGTTGAGGAATAGGCGGTTCCCTTTGCCGCGCGCACAATTCAAACTATCCCGCCCATGTAGTTGAAGTTCGCCATATTTTCGTTAAATCGACATAAAGTCATGTGAGTGGGGGAAAATTAGCAAAGTTGCTTGAAAAATAGTAAAACTCTGGAATTATCCTTTAAATATGCTCTACTTCGTGTGGAAATCGGGGTGTGGAAGCATGTTGAGCTGTTTTATTTGTACTTTCTTCATTAAAACTCCCATTTTGTGCACTTTGGATGGAAAGAAATCATTTGTACATAAATTTTGACAACGCCATTTGCAAACACTAATTGTTTTACATGCCAAGATGCACCCATCCACCAAATATATATGGGGCAAAAGTTTATCACAATCTAGCAGATATGCACAATTAGTGAGGGACCCCCTTTGATTTTGTGCAATTTCCACTAATTAGGTAGAGAGAAGGGGTTAATTAATTAGGCCATGTTAGGGGTTATGTGTTTTAGATTAGGTTGTGTGGATTCAAATACAACTTCTTTATTTGTGTGCTATGATTAATCAAAACTAGATTGATCGACTGCGCACACATTAATAGAGGCGCATGCCTTTGCGCACAAAGTGCATGTGTGTGTTGTTGGCCACCAATTAACGAGAGAGAGAGAGAGAGACAGAGAGAGAGGTAGAGAGAGATCTACATACGAGAGAGCGATTGAAATCCCCAAATTAAACACATATATATATATGCATGGCACATTTAATTTAATTAGAGGACCGCGAGCTAAGGCACCCCTGGCCTGCTTGATGCACAATTAAGTGTCATTGGCCTATATATAGGGTTTAATTAGGGTTTAGGGTTTAGGGTTAGGAGGTTAGGGTTTAGGGTCTAGGGTCTAGGGTCTAGGGTTTAATGTTTATGGTGTTTAGGGGTTTAGGGATTAGGGATTAGGGTTTATTTAGGGTTTAAGGTTTATGGATCATCGATCGAGTGCGCACACACACATTATTAGAGGCACACGCGCCTTTGCGCATAAAGTGCATGTGTATATGTGTGTGTTTTTTTGGGCAACAACGATATATAGATGATCGAGAGAGAGAGAGATTGAAATTCCCAAGAATATGTTCAAATATATATTAAAATATATGCACTAATGCATGCATGGTAGGCCATGCATGCACACTAATTATATATATATTACGAGGAAACTTAATCAAATGTATTTTCATTCGAGAGAACTTGTCAAAATTCAAGTTAATTAATTTATCATCGATAATTATATAATTAATTAATGAATCTCAGGGAGATGTTATACAACATATGATCGATATAGGCCATGCCGTATATATTAATTGGTGTTAATCTACCGTTTAATTTGCTAGCTAGCTGCTATATATATAGATCGAGCATGTTTTTATTAGATCGGGTTATAGCTTGCTAGTATAGTTTAGGGTTATATGTTTTAATGAACTAGGGTTTGATTAGCTAGGGGTTAGTTATATATATGGTTTAGGGTTAATGCATGGCACATTTAATTTAACTAGAGGACCGCGAGCTAGGCACCCCTGGTCTGCTTGATGCACAATTAAGTGTCGTTGGCCTATATATAGGGTTTAATTAGGGTTTAGGGTTATCTAGGGTTTAGGGTTTAGGGTTTAGTGTTTAGGGTGTTTAGCTAGCTAGGGTCTAGGGTTTAGTTTAGGGTGTTTAGGGTCTAGGGTTTAGGGTTTAATTAATTAGTGTTTAGGGTGTTTAGGGTTTAGGGTTTAGGGTTTAGTGTTTACGGTGTTTAGGGTCTAGGATTTAGGGTTTAGTGTTTAGGGTGTTTAGGGTCTAGGGTTTAGTGTTTAGGGTGTTTAGGGTTTAGGGGAGTTTTAGGGTTGTTTAAGGTTATTTAGGGATCATCGATCGAGTGCGCACACACATTATTAGAGGCACCCCGCGCCTTTGCGCATAAAGTGCATGCGTATATATGTATGTGTGTGTTTTTTGCCACCAACAACCACTACAAGAAAAGTTCTGATAGACAACGTCCCAAAATCGTCAACTAAGGGGCATTTTTCGTCGCCTATGGGCCTAACCCGACGATATGGGTTCTGTTGTCGAAACTGCGTCAAGCAAAGTCCTACGACGATTTTTTCGGTCCGTCGCGCTTGGGCGCCCTTCCGCCACGGAAAATCGGACCGTTGCCCAAGTGTTTCCGGGAGCCCGTTGACTGCTGACGTCATGCAACCGACACGTGGCGGACGCCGTTAATCGGCGCTTAACGGCGTTAACCGGCTGAAACCCCGTGGTAGATGGTAGGCCCACACGAGGCTCCGCCACGTCTTAAGCGGGCCGGCCCATTAAGTTTGCGGGCCGGGCCGGCTGACTTAGTTTGACCGGTCAACTATATAGCCGGGCTGGTCCATTAGTTACGTGGGCCGGGCCTAACCTCTAAGGTTGACCGGTCAAAACTTTAATGGGCCGACCCACTAAGCATGTGGGCCCGGCCGAATGCACTCGATCGACCGGTCAACGAGGCAAAAGGGCCGGCCCACAAGACATGTGGGACCCACTTTCTCGTTATCGGGCCGGCCCATTTACAAAGTGGGGTCCTCATTAAAGCAATCGGGCCGGCCCAAGAAGTTATTGGGCCGGCCCAATTAGCATGTGGGTACCACTTTCCTGCTATCGGGCCGGCCCATTTAGTACGTGGGGTCCACATTAGATCAAATGGGCCGGGCCAAAAGAACGGGTGGGTCCCACTTTCCTGTTAAAGGGCCAGCCCATTTAGTATGTGGGGTCCACCATATAGCAAGTGGGCCGGCCCAACAAGATAGTGGGCCGGGCCAAAAACACAAGTGGGTCCCACTTTCCGGTTAAAGGGCCGCCCATTTAGTATGTGGGGACCACCATATAGCAAGTGGGCCGGCCCAACAAGATAGTGGGCCGGGCCAAAACACCGGTGGGTCCCACTTTCTCGTTAAAGGGCCGGCCCATTTAGTATGTGGGGTCCACCGTATAGCAAGTGGGCCGGCCCAACACGCTAGTGGGCCGGCCAAAAGCACAGGTGGGTCCCACTTTCCTCGTCAAAGGGCCGGCCCATTTAGTATGTGGGGTCCACCATATAGCAAGTGGGCCGGCCCAACACGCTAGTGGGCCGGGCCAAAAACACAGGTGGGTCCCACTTTTGTCTTAAAGGGCCGGCCCATTTAGTATGTGGGGACCACCACAAAAGCAATTGGGCTGGCCCAACTAGTTAGTGGGCCGGCCCAGTAGTCGGTGGGGTCCACCTTAAAGCAAGTGGGCCGGACCAATAAAAGTGCGGGGTCCACAGTAAATCAGGTGGGCTGGCCCAATAAGTAAGTGGGCCAGCCCGTTTAGTCGCTGTTTATATGCCGGCGTAAAAGGCGCTTTAGGATTTTGCGGGCCGGCACGTATGTGATTTCGCTTAATTGGGCCGTTTAAGGGATGGGAATTCGTGATTTAGATACTGAGAATATTTACGCAACATTGATTTCTGTCGGATAGCCTCACTTACCACAAGCACCAAAGAAAAAATGCGCGAAAGAACTATAAAAACTAACTAAATTACATCAGTCGCAAGGCTTTGAAAAAATATTACGGAACCCGAGAGAAATTGAATGGTAATTAAACCTAGCAATACAATGAAGCGATCCGGCAATCTTTTAAGTTGTCCATGCAGCACCTATATCCGAAACAAAGACATTACAAGTTAAGACAAGCAACAATGGAAACGCAAAGACACTGCAATATTGTTTGCCAAAGAATTTGGAACTCATCATTTCGTCGTTATAACAAGATCATTGTAATGCGCACAATAAGCAAACAAAGAGTGCATGCCGCATACCAACGACCAATATAACGAGCATGTTAGAATGAAACAGACAGACTTACTCATCGTCGAGTCCCATGCAAACCAACATGTTCAGGGAGTACAAAATTGGCATGAACAACATAGTAGCAGGCTATAATTTTTGTAACAAGGACTGAGCAAGATGAAGTTATGATGGCTACATCTACAGAGCAGGGAATGTAAACCAAAAATAGAAGTTACGATGGCAAAAGCTAAAGAGGAGGGAATGTGAACCAACATGTGTCAAGTGCAATTACTTCATTTTGGCCGTGAACTAAATAATACTCCTGAACTTATAGTGAAGGGGATGCAAATCAAGATGTTTCGGGATATAAACTTGTAATGAGCAACACATAGAGGATAGTTAATGCTGGAGCTTAGGATGGACCGGATACAGAATATAGTGGGATCACCTGTGAACTTGTATAAGAGGGAATGCAAACCAATATGTTCAGCTTTCCATATGTGAGCGTCATGCCAAGTCAGAGAAACAAGTCAATAATGCGGCTTTTGAAGAACAAGATGGCACGCAAAATTATTATCTAGTAGTATGACAAGTATATTTGTACTACAGGGCTAGATAGCAGAGTGATAGCATGCCAAACTAAGTCCTTACTTTGTTAGCTTACAATGAAATAGATACAAAACAATGGCATCACCTGTAGTACAGGGAATGCAAGCCAACATGTTCATGGAGTAAAAAATTGGCACAAACAACATAGTAGCAGGCCATAATTTTTGTAACAACTACTGAGCAAGATAAAGTTATGATGGCTAGATCTACAGAGCAGGGAATGTAAACCAAATATAGAAGTTACGATGCCAAAAGCTATAGAGAAGGGAATGCGAACCAACATGTGCAATTACTTAAAATTGGCCATGAACTAAATAATAGCAGGATGTTACTATAATACCTATAATTTTTGTAACAACGACTGAGCAAGATAGAAGTTATGATGGCTACATCTACAGAGCAGGGAATGCAAACCAAAATGTTCAATCGCTTAAAGTTAGCAATGAAGTAGAAAATAGCAAGGTGTTACGGTCATAACTAGGAATGAACTAAAAGAGCTTCAGACAAACAAGCATCTGAACCCAGAACATGGCGCTAAAACAAGGGACTTACATTAGGAGAAGCACTCTGTGGGAGTCACAGCAGATCTTCCTGGGGTTGATAGATCCGGTGATGAAGTACGCTACATGTGTTACTTGGGGTTGGAGAGACGGCCATTACACTTCATGGTTACTCATCTCATCTGCAAAAACGTAACGGCGCGTCGTTAGCACAAACAGGTTCCCCCAAGATTAAACAAGAACTTGCAGGCAAGCAATAGAAAAGCGACAGTAGAAGAGTTTAGATCGTGCACGGCGCCGGTGAAGCAGATCCCGTTACATGCACGAGTGGTGTCGGTGAGCTAGATCCGATGCGGTGGACGACTGGATCCGGCGAAGCGGCTCCGGTGGGGTGGACGATATCGCAGCTGAAACGACTCGCGGTAGACTCGCTGGATGAGTATATGGTTTCGAGGTTCGGCGGGGATGATCCGGTCCGGTTGATGACGGCGTCGATGAAGCGGCTCCGGCGATGACTGCCGGATGACGAGGATCGCGAGGCCTCGGGTAGGCCGAGGAAGTCCGGCGGGGATGTTCCGTGCGGTGGCCGTGGAGGTGGGAGAGAGAGGGACTTGGGAAGTTCCGGTGGGTGGTCTTAGAGGAGAGAGTGAGGGAAATGAATTTTTTTTCGGGGGGTTTCCGGAGCTAGAGAGGTGATGATCGAAAAAAAATGACGGGTAGACCCCCCACCAACCGACTTATACATGGACATTGTTGTCATCTTTACTAGGGTAGAATGGGAAGTTAGAAGCGTGTGAGATATTTGTATTTTTCGGGCGGGAAGTTTTGCCGCTGGAATGAGATTTCGAATTTGGCCACAGTCCAAGTACTAAGTAATACAAAAATATGAGACCGTACTAGTACGGCCAAATGTCACATCAATTCATCATCACGTTGAAAATCGGTTAGCACGATCATAATTATTGGTCGTTGGCACATCAGTTCTCCAACGCTTGATCCAACGGTCAAAGTTCCTTTTTTTAAGAGAACGGTCAAAATTCATTGGATTCGCTCGGAACTCGCGCGCGCCAAAACGAGTCAC
>NC_061509.1:293394869-293410107 GCF_022539505.1 Lolium rigidum | reverse complement strand
TGATGAGGCCTAAGACCCCGTGTGTGGCCCGATCTTGCGGATTGACGTCGAAACCAAAGGGGAGATGGGAAAACGCGAGGAACACGAAGAACACGGTGATGAACACGAGGAACCCCGAGACTCACGCACGCACACCAACCCGATACACCCGATACTTACCCCCGTGGCTCGATGGACCACGCCAATAGAATCACCCGGAAGAGGCACGCGGCAGAATTCCCGGTGAGAGATTGGTGTTGGAGAAAAGGGGATTGGTGAGGGAGAGAGAGTAGCTTGTACTAGAATCTCACTCAGCAATTACCAAATCAACAACAAGGATGGCCTTGATTACAGAGGGATGATACCCAAGGGAGACTAAGCTCAAAGTTAGGGTTTGAGTTCAAAACAAGTCTAACCCTAATCCGGAGGAAGGGGTGAGGTACTTATAGGCCCAGATCCGTCCAGGGGTAAAAGGGGCATTACATAAATTATCCTGGTCCATAGATGCAAAATCAACGGCTGAGATTAAGTCAACAGGGACGGGGCCGGCAGTGCCGGTGAGGGTTGGCCGGCGATGCCGGCGTGGCCGGCAGCTGCCGCTGATCCTGGGCCGGCAGTGCCGGTCGGAGCCTTCTTCGGGTCTTGGAGGCCGGCGGTGCCGGGGTGTCGGCCGGCAGTGCCGGGTGTACAGCCGGCAGCTGCCGGAGGCCGGCAGTGCCGGCCCTGGGGGCGTCCTTCGGCGGCCACTCCTCTCTTCCTTCTTCCTTGTCCATCTTCGGGTCTGCTGCGACGTCCTTCTCTCGAGGTTCATATCTGATAACACAAAGCGTATCGGCCTGAGGTAGCAGTCCATCCAATGGGGTATCGAGATCGAGGGTAGTGAGGAGTGAGTTCACCTTATCATGTAGCGCTTTGACTCGGGCTCGTGTCATCGGTCCACTTGGGGGACTTGTTGGTCTTGATGTAGTGTCGTCGGTGAGCGGGGCTACATCATCTCCCCCTTGGGAAAGAGTCGTCCTCGACTCGTGGCCTTCCTCATCTCCATGATAGGGTGACAAGTCGGAGACATTGAACGTGTTGCTCACCAAGTACTTGGAGGTGGGGATGTCGATGACGTAAGCGTTGTTGTTGATGCGTTTGAGGACCTTGAAGGGACCATCTCCTCTTGGCTTGAGCTTCGAATTGCGGTCATGAGGGAATCTTTCCTTCCGGAGGTGGATCCAAACGAGGTCGCCTTCCTCAAAGATGCGTTCCTTCTTCTTGGCGTTGAGTCTTGTAGCTTGACGAAGCACATGTTCTTGGATTGTTGCTCTTGTCTCTTCATGAAGTTTCTTGACGGCGGCGGTGCGCTTGTCGAAGTCCATGTTGATCCGCTCATGAAGGGGAAGCGGGAGCATGTCGAGTGCCGTGAGCGGCTCAAACCCGTAGACGACCATGAAAGGACTCCTTGATGTAGTCGAATGCTTGGCGCGGTTGTAGGCGAACTCCGCGTGTGGTATGCATTCCTCCCATGACTTCAAGTTTTTCTTCACGAGGATGCGTAGAAGGGTGGAGAGGCTTCGATTGACCACTTCCGTTTGGCCGTCCGTTTGCGGGTGCGAGGATGATGAGAATAAGAGCTTCACTCCAAACTTGGCCATGAGCGACTTCCAAAGATAACTCATGAACTTGACGTCTCGATCCGACACAATGCTTCGCGGTACTCCATGTAAGCGAACAATTTCCCTGAAAAACAACGAAGCAATGTGTGAAGCATCATCGCTCTTATGGCAAGGTATGAAATGAGCCATCTTAGAGAATCTATCCACTACCACAAAGATAGAATCATGTCCATGCTTAGTGCGAGGCAATCCTAGAACAAAATCCATGCTAATGTCCGTCCATGGTGCATGAGGTATAGGCAAAGGCATGTAAAGACCATAGGGATTGGAAGTAGACTTAGCTTGAAGGCATGTCGTGCAACGGTTGCAAAGGCGCTCGACGTCCCTCTTCATCTTCGGCCAATAATAGTGAGTGGCTAACATCGCAAGTGTCTTATCTCGACCAAAATGTCCCATAAGGCCACCACCATGTGACTCTTGCAAGAGTAACTTTCGAAGAGAAGAATCGGGAATGCAAATTTTGTTGGCTTTGAACAAGTAGCCTTTGTGCAAATAGAAGTCATCAAATCCTCGGTCAACGGAACATTTCTCAAATATCGGAGCAAAGAAAGAATCGGAAGTATAGAGTTCTTTGATCTCTTCGAGTCCCAAAACGTGAAAATCCAAGCGAGTCAACAAAAGGGTGTTTTTGCGGGAAAGAGCATCCGCCACTACATTGTCCTTGCCCTTCTTGTATTTGATGACATACGGGAAGGACTCAATGAACTCAACCCATTTTGCATGACGTTTGTTCAAATTGTGTTGGCTTTTCAAGTACTTCAAAGACTCATGGTCGGAGTGAATGATGAACTCTTTTGGCCAAAGATAGTGTTGCCAAACTTCAAGAACACGAACCAAAGCGTAGAGCTCCTTGTCATATATAGGATAGTTGAGGCGTGCGCCATCTAACTTCTCACTATAGTATGCCACGGGTTTGCCCTCTTGCATAAGAACACCACCAATACCAAGCCCACTTGCATCACACTCAATCTCAAAAGTTTTGGAAAAATTTGGAAGAACAAGAAGGGGAGCTTCGGTAAGGCGTTTCTTCAACTCATCAAAAGCATTTTGTTGGGCCTTGCCCCAAACAAACGGAACATTCTTCTTGGTAAGCTCATTCAAAGGGCAAGCAATGGTGCTAAAATCTTTCACAAAGCGGCGATAAAACCCGGCAAGGCCATGAAAACTTCGGACTTGGCCAACATTTGTAGGAGTAGGCCAATTATGGATGGCCTCTACCTTGGAAGAATCAACTTCAATTCCATTAGCGGAAACCACAAAGCCAAGGAAAACCAATTTGTTTTGAGCAAAGGTGCATTTGGGAA
This sequence comes from Lolium rigidum, assembly GCF_022539505.1. Taxonomy (NCBI): domain Eukaryota; kingdom Viridiplantae; phylum Streptophyta; class Magnoliopsida; order Poales; family Poaceae; genus Lolium; species Lolium rigidum. The sequence continues at coordinate 293,407,163 of NC_061509.1, read as the reverse complement.
GGTTAGCATAAAGCTTTTCATGACGCAAGATGCACAAGACTTCTCTCACATGTTGCACATGGTCCTTGAGACATTTGCTATAAATAAGAATATCATCGAAATAGACAACCACACTCTTGCCAATGAGAGGTCGCAAGATGTGATTCATGAGGCGCATGAAAGTTGATGGAGCATTGGATAGCCCAAATGGCATAACAAGCCACTCATATAGACCAAGTTTGGTCTTGAATGCCGTTTTCCATTCATCACCAATAGCCATGCGGATTTGGTGGTAGCCACTACGCAAATCAATTTTAGAGAAAATCGTGGCACCACTAAGTTCATCAAGCATGTCATCTAAACGCGGAATGGGATGGCGGTAACGGACGGTAATGGCATTGATGGGGCGACAATCCATACACATCCGTTGCGTCTCATCCGGCTTAGGCACAAGATGATGTAGCCCCGCCTATCGTCGACACTACACCATGGCCAAGGAGTCCCCCAAGTGGACCAACAAGCGCAACCCCGCCTATCATCGACGCTACACCATGGCCAAGGAGTCCCCCAAGTGGACCAACAACACAAACCCCCGCCATATATGTCAAGGTGAACCCTTTCCTCTCTATGGTCGACCTCAACACCAACGTGAATGGTATGCTACCTCATGCCTATCATCATTGTGTCTATAGGTGCCGACATCGACAAGGACCAAGAGAGAAGGAACTCCCATGGTGCAAGGAAGAGGAGAAGAAGAAGAGAAGAAGGAAGAGGAAGAAGAGGCGGGAGGAAGAGGCCCAGCCTGGCCGGTCCAGGACCCGGTCAGACCGGACCCACAACCGGGCCGTCCGGTCCCAGGCCCGGTCAACCGGGCGCCCAACCGGCGCAGCTCCCTCGTACGGGCGAAGACCGGAAACCTCGCAGCTTCCCGGTTTCCGACCGGTCGACCGGACTCCGACCGGACAGCCGGTCACGAGCCCGGTCGAGACCGGACCCTTGACCGGACTGCCGGTCACGAGCCCGGTCGGACCGGACCCCAAACCGGATCTGACGGGAATGACCCACCAAACTGCCTTAACTTATCCATTCGCGTACCTGTTCGCCCTTGCTGGCCTTGTATGCCTATATAAGCACCTAGGTCACCCCCTTAGCTCCTTAGACATGATTTAGGCTTAGACATGGATTTGAGCTTTGTCTCCCTAGGGTTTCATCCCCTTTGTATCAAGGCTACCCTTGTTGGATGATTGGATTTGTGAGTGTGAGATTCTAGTGCTACCCACTCTCTCTCCCACTCCTAGATTCATCTCCCTCACCGATCTCTCACTCCGGGATTCTACCGCGCGTCTCTCCCGGGTTGATTCTATTGGCGTGGTCCATCGAGCCACGGGGGTAAGTATCGATTGTATCGGGTTGGTGTGCGTGCGTGAGTTCTTCGTGTTCTTCGTGTTCATCGTGTTCTTCGCGCTCTCCCTCTCTCCCTCCTTGGATTTCGGGTCAACCGCAAGATCGGGCCACACACGGGGTCTTAGACCTCATCATATGGTATCAGCAGCCTTTGGTTTCCGCGGATTTGACCCTCCACCCACCCAATTTCGTCCCTAGAAAATTTTCCAAAAAATCCCCAAAAATAGCCCTAAATTGCCTCTTGACCGATCTGTGATTTGGTTGCGTTTTGAGTGGTTTTGGTCCGTGGATTTGGTGTTGTTGTGCTTGATCTACTATTTCCCCAACTTTGAGCCTCCAATTCCATCGTTTCCCTTCGATTTGGTCGATTTGGTTTTGGTTTGGGGAAGAACAGAGAGAGAAAGCTCCAAATCGTGAAACCCGGTTTCGAACCCGGTCAACCGGGCCACGGACCGGACGAGCCAGCACAGAACCCGGTCAACCGGGCCACGGACCGGACGAGCCAGCCACGAACCCGGTCAACCGGGCCACGGACCGGACGAGCCGGCACGAGAACCCGGTCGACCGGGCGGAAACCGGACAGGCCGGTCCGGGCTCCGGTCCAACCGGGCCCTGCACCGGGCGCATCCTCGCGCCCTCCTTCGACCTCGACATCCGGCGATCTCCGACCACCACCACCACCACCACCATCGCAGGTATAACTTGCAGCTGTCACCTTGTAACCCCTCTTCCTTTTGCGATCTATCCCATCGAGCATTGCTTGTCTAGTGTTGCGAGACATTGCACGTGGCCCCGCATTGTGAGGTGTGTGTGTCGTGTTGAGTAAGGCATCCAAGCAAACACTCGTGTGGCAAGATAGCAAAAGCGAGGCTAACGCTAACATAGTGCGTGAAAAAGCCCCAAAAACACAAAAAGAGTGCGAGTAGCACCATACATCCATACATCCATACATCCATACGCCCATACATACAAAAGTGTCCAAGTGCCACCAAAGATACAAACGAGTGCAAGTGCCACCATATACAAAAGAGAAAAAGCTTTTAAGCAAAGAGAGATACGAGAAGAGAGGCCGCGTGTGAATCTTGTTGTCTCTTCCTTTGCAACCGAAGCTTTGATCTCTTCTTGTGTTAGTGTGACACCGAGCACCCTTGCTTAAGGGCTTCATACACTTTTCCGCTCACTTTTGGTTGCACTAACCCCGCTTATCTCGTGTGTGTGTTCCACATCTTTTCCGTGTTTATAGTGATCATCGCTTTGACATTTGAATTTTTGGATTTCCACCACTCTTGACAATACACTTGATTTCGGATTTCGTCTTTTGGCTTTCCACAACACTCGCCTAACACCATATTTGCTAGCTTTTGCGTGTGGTTTTGCGTGTGTCCCCGATACACTTGATCTTACTTTTGGCTTGGTTGATTGCCCCAATACTATCTTACCTTGGTAAGAGTGCGAGGTAGTCTCCTTCCACTAACATACACCATATAGATACCATCGTGCTAACATGGATAGCGAAGATGAAGATACGGAGGAGTACATGGAGCACTTCGAGGAGGATACCTCCTCAAGCACCGCGGATGTGGAGGAACATGTGGAGCTCTACTCCGACTATGGCTCCCCAAGCATCACCGACATCTCCGACATCGAGGAGCTCGACAACGACCATGGCTCCCCAAGCATCACCGACATCTCCGACATCGAGGAGCTCGACAACGACCATGGCTCCCCAAGCATCATCGACATGGACGACATGGTGGAGCACCACCTTGAGGACGACTTCGACGAGCTCTACATCGACAATGGCTCATCAAGCATGGACGACATGGTGGAGCAACGCCACGACTACGACATCGACACCGTGACGGAGCCTCACCTAGTCTCCTACTTGGCCAATGGAGCTACATATGAAGATGGAGGACCTCCACGATGGCACCATCATATGGATCTTCAAGAGCGTCCCCATCATGATCGCCATCGACACACTTCTCCGAGCTCCACAAGGCGCCACCATGAGAGTGCTTATGCACATGATCATCTACTGCGAGTTCATCATATGGAGCATCAAGAGCGTCCCCAACATGATCGTCATCGACACTCTTCTCCAAGCTCCACAAGGCGCCACAAGCACTATCCCAAGTCGCATGAGCCATCATCTCGGCATGGAAAGGACCGTCATCGACATACGTCACCACATGAGCTTCGCCACCACAAGCCACTTCATCATCGCCATCGACCAACATCTTCCACGAGTCTTCGACGACACCACTCAAGCCATGGTGATGATGCACGAAGACGAGAGCCTCGACATGAAGGCGACAAACACCATGATAGGGTGCCTACCACTCCAAGGATGGCAAGTGCACATCGAGCATACCTTCCTCATAAGGCGACTTCCACCTCTTGTGCCACCACCACAATGGCCTCTACCTCGTCACGTGCCTATGGACTACGATGCTACAAGTGCAAGCAACAAGGCCACCCTCCACGGGAATGTCCCAATCTCCTATGTGAGGTGTGCAAGGCCAAGGGTCACGTGGCATGGCAATGCACAACGCCAAGTGCCAAGACGCTCTTCTTCGACAAGCTACAAGCACAAGTCCCCAAGATGCCTACGGCGCCAACACTTCAAGATGAAGAACTCCAAGGCCATCGCAAGGACGATGTAGATCCGAGCCTAGCTCTCCTCATCACTACGGCGCCACCGCTTGAGGATGACTTGGGAGGCGATGGAGTTGAGCATGGTGAGCATGGGATTCTCCCTTCACCTACGGAGGCGCATGGAGTTGAGATGGTTGAGCATGGGAATTTCCCTTCAACCAAGGAGGCGCATGGAGATGAGAAAGTCGAGCCTACTCCTATATGCTTGATTGATGAGTTGGTACCAATCCCATGTGAGAATGAGAGCCACTTAGCCCACTTGAGTGAGAATGATAGTGAGTTGAGTGACTTCCACCCCATATGTGAGTTTGAGTGCTTCCGTTTGGAGGACATGAGTGATACACAAAGTGAGTTGAGAGAGGTAGATGATAGGTCCATGGAGGACATCGCTTTTGCTAACACATTAACCTCTCCCTCGTTTGTGTCTTCTTATGTTGCACTAGGTTCCACGGAGGATGAGTTCCCGCTCATGGAGACGATGTACATGGTGCATGAAGATGATGACATCTCACCATGCTTGCTCCAAGATGGACATGTCGACCACATGGATCCTCCTACTTCCACAACACCTACCTCAAATGAGTCGGCCTACAAAGGTAACAACATAGGTGTTGATGATACCATGATCCCACTAGTGGACATGATGACTTATGAGTGCATGCATGATCTCGATGATCCATTTGCTACTTCACATGCTACTTTCACTTTCCCATGTGATGCTTTGCTTGATAACATTGTTGATCATGTGGAAGTGAATGCTTGTGATACCATGACCATGCCATGCTATGAGAGCTTCCAATTTTCCACCATTGCTTGCAATATGTCGACCACTTGCTCTTTACCATGTATTGCTTGCGATGATAATGATTATGATCATGCTAGTGTTGTGACACCCTTGATGAACACTTGCTCTTTACATAGGGTCGTCGACAACAATGATAACATGTTCCACATGCTTTGCCCCAAATGTTTACACCATTCCATGATCCTTGCATCCAAGATTGTGAACAATTGCTCTTTCTTATGCTTGGTATGCAAGAATGCTTATTTCATTGTCCATGAGATGGCCCCCATAGCCTTCTCTATTTTTGATGATCATGAGTTACCACATGCCATGAATGCACCTTCTTGCCATATGCACCATCGCCATGCATTTCATACTATCTTGGTTGACACTAATGGTGATGTGCACAAGACATGGAACATCATGATGGATGATGTGTTCCTCTACCATGCACACACGCTTTTTGTTTTCTCTTTTGTGTGTATAGGTACCCGAATGACTACTTCCACCGCTACGGAGCATGAGCTCACGAAACGCGCAATTGAGAGCTACCCCAACAAGGACCTAACCCGCGGGAATCACACCAAAGGGTATGTTCCCACAAGCCTTCGCCCTCATGTGTTTCCGACTTGCCTTGTCGAGTTTCCGGTTTGGTCCAATTCCTCGTCACCTCTTTTGCTTCTTATGCAACATATCTTGACACATCTTGTTGGCACAATGGTTGTTGTATGTCTTGATGTTATCATCATACACTCCGAGAATCTCAAGGACCATGTCATACATGTGAGAGACACCTTATGCATCTTGTGCCACATGTCACGCAAAAAGTTGCTCTTCTTTGGATTTTTCATTTCATCTTTGGCATTGGCATTGGATTCTTTGACACTTGAGGATACCCATACTAGGCTCACGCCAACCATACTCTACCAAGCTCGAAGTCTCCATCGCATTTGCCATTGCACATAACAATTTTGCCCCAAATTTTGCCGCCGATACTTGCCTTTTGTTTGTTCCATTTGCTTGGGACAAGGCTACACCACACATTTTTGACACCATACAACTCTTACATGCACAAATTTTTGCCCTTCCACATGTTGGATACACCCACACTATTTTGGTTCCCATTTTTGCCTAAATGTCTCTTTGGAGCTTTCCCTTCAGCACAGTGGGTTTTTCTCCAAGTTCTTCTTCGACCGCGACTACCCAACTCTACATGGGACAACCATCATGGACTACCTCATCGGTGAGGAGGAGCAAGAGTCGAGGACGACTCTTCCCCAAGGGGGGGGAGATGATGTAGCCCCGCCTATCGTCGACACTACACCATGGCCAAGGAGTCCCCCAAGTGGACCAACAAGCGCAACCCCGCCTATCATCGACGCTACACCATGGCCAAGGAGTCCCCCAAGTGGACCAACAACACAAACCCCCGCCATATATGTCAAGGTGAACCCTTTCCTCTCTATGGTCGACCTCAACACCAACGTGAATGGTATGCTACCTCATGCCTATCATCATTGTGTCTATAGGTGCCGACATCGACAAGGACCAAGAGAGAAGGAACTCCCATGGTGCAAGGAAAGAAGAGAAGAAGGAAGAGGAAGAAGAAGGCGGGAGGAAAGAGGCCCAGCCTGGCCGGGTCCAGGACCCGGCCGAGACCGGACCCACAACCGGGCCGTCCGGTCCCAGAGCCCGGTCAACCGGGCGCCCAACCGGCGCGGCTCCCTCGTACGGGCGAAGACCGGAAGCCTCGCGATTCCCGGTTTCCGACCGGTCGACCGGACCTCGACCGGACAGCCCGGTCACGAGCCCGGTCGGACCGGACCCTTGACCGGATCGCCGGTCACGAGCCCGGTCAGACCGGACCCCAAACCGGATCTGACGGGAATGACCCACCAAACTGCCTTAACTTATCCATTCGCGTACCTGTTCGCCCTTGCTGGCCTTGTATGCCTATATATAGACCCAAGGCACCCCCCTTACCTCTTTAGACATGATTTAGGCTTAGACATGAAGTTGAGCTTTGTCTCCCTAGGGTTTCATCCCCTTTGTATCAAGGCTACCCTTGTTGGATGATTGGATTTGTGAGTGTGAGATTCTAGTGCTACCCACTCTCTCTCCCACTCCTAGATTCATCTCCCTCACCGATCTCTCACTCCGGGATTCTACCGCGCGTCTCTCCCGGGTTGATTCTATTGGCGTGGTCCATCGAGCCACGGGGGTAAGTATCGATTGTATCGGGTTGGTGTGCGTGCGTGAGTTCTTCGTGTTCTTCGTGTTCATCGTGTTCTTCGCGCTCTCCCTCTCTCCCTCCTTGGATTTCGGGTCAACCGCAAGATCGGGCCACACACGGGGTCTTAGACCTCATCACAAGAATCACGGGAACCGCACAAGGTGAAAGGCTTTCTCGAACGTACCCTTTAGCGAGGAGGTCTTGTATTTGGCGTTGGATCTCCTTTGTCTCTTCGGGGTTGGTGCGGTAGGCGGCACGGTTTGGAAGCGGAGCGCCGGGTATGAGGTCGATGCGGTGCTCGATGCCTCTAAGCGGTGGTAGTCCATGCGGGAGCTCGTCGGGGAAGACGTCTTGAAACTCCTTCAAAAGAGACAACAAAGACGAAGGAATGTTGGTTAAGTCGTTAGTCTCCGATGATGGTCCCTTGCATATGAGGACGTAGTGCAATATGGTGGATGGGTTTGCTTGCACTTCTTTCCACTCGCTTTTGGTGGCTAGGAGGACGCTCTTTCGCTCACTCACATATGGCTTGTGGCGCTCACTCTCCATTTGGTGGGTCGCTCCCTCACCTCTCAACTCACTATGGTGGGTGTGGTGTTGTGCCCTCGCTAGAGTCTTCGCATTGTCGGCGATGATTTGACTAGGAGTCATGGGGCGCAACTCGAACTTCTTGTCGTTGACCTTGAAGGTGTATGTGTTGGAGAGTCCATCATGTATAGCCTTCTTGTCATATTGCCAAGGGCGGCCAAGCAACATGTGGCACACCGTCATGGGTACCACGTCACACTCAATAGTATCCTCATAAGGTCCAATCTTGAAATTGACGGTGACGGTATGTTGTATCTTGACGTTGCCCTTGTCACTCAACCATTGGATATGGTAGGGATGAGGATGCTTGCGGAGAGTGAGGTGGAGCTTCTCACACAACTCGGTGCTTGCAAGGTTATGGCAACTTCCACCGTCTATGATGACCTTGATCGACTTGCCACCAATTCCGGCACGGGTTTGGAAGATGTTGCACCGTTGCTCTTCTCTTGCTTGAGGTTGAGTTGTTAGCACCCTTGTGACCACAAGTGAGGGACTTGGGTCATGCTCACATAAGAGAGGATCTTCTCCACATTCTTGCTCATAAGCTTCTTCACTTTCCACGGCGGCTTGCACAAGGGCTTCATATTCATCCTCATCAAGCGTCTCGATATCACCATTCTCCATAGTGATCATGACCTTGGTGTTCTTGCACTCAAACGACTTGTGACCTTGGGTGCCACACTTGAAGCAAGTGACACTAGAGGGTCCCGTGGATGCCTTAGAGGAGGCGGTGGAGGAGACCGTTTGCTTCATGCGACTTTGGATAGTCGGTCTCTTGGATGGTGTAGAGGACACGTCGGCCTTGGCACTTGTAGCTTGAGGCGTTGATGTAGTAGGAGGAGTCGATGTAGCGAACTTGGAGGTGAAGTAGGTCTTGGCCTTGGAGTACTTGATGTCCTCAATCACTTGGCGCTCGGCCTTCGATGCTTGGTGGACTAACTCAACCATGTTGGAGTAGGGTTGGAACTCGACGATCCTCTTGATGGGGTAAGAGAGGCCATTGAAGAAGCGAGCAATGGTTTGCTCTTCGGACTCTTGGATGTTGGCTCGCATCATAGTGAGCTCCATCTCCTTGTAGAACTCTTCGACGGTCTTGGTGCCTTGCTTCAACTTTTGGAGCTTGTTGAAGAGGTCGGTCATGTAGTGCGTGGGGACAAAGCGAGCATGCATCTCTTTCTTCATTTCTTCCCAAGTTGCAATTGGAGGTTCACCCTTCTCTTCTCGAAGAGTGAGGACTTGCTCCCACCAAGTGTTTGCGTAGTCCTCGAACTCAAGAGACGCCATAGCCACCTTCTTGGCACCGGAGTAGTTGTGGATGCGGAATATCTTGTCAACCTTGAGTGCCCATGAGAGGTAGGCCTCGGCATCTTCTTCTCCCTTGAACTTGGGCATGTTGAACTTGAGCTTGCCATACATGTTCTCTTCATCCTCCAAGTTTCTTCTACGAGGAGGTGCGCCTTCATCTCTTGCGGCTAGAGGTGGAATAGGAGGTCTTCTTCGGCCAACCATAGCATTGGGTTGGCGGTGAAGTTGAACACTTGCTTCACTTGGTGCGCGGTGAGGATGTGGTTGAAGATCTTGTCGCGGTTGAGGACGATGCTCAATGTTGGGTCTCTCATCTTGATCATGGTGAGGCTCTCCTCGTCCACGTTGGTCATGGTGAGGGTGGCGACGAAGATCTCGACGAGGTGGATCTTGAGGATCTTGGTCTTGGGGATGGCCATCACGCCCATGGTGGGCATGGCGATCCGCTTGATGACGATCTTGGTGAAGGACTTGGTCTTGTTGAGGACGCTCATGTGGACGAGCATGGCGATGTATTTCTCCACGCCTAGAGTTGGAGCGGGAGTCTTCATGACGAGCATGTGAGCGATGATGTCGATGATGGTCTTCATGCCTTGAAGAAGAGCTTGGGGACGAAATGCCACCATGAGATTGATAGTCTTGAGACGAGCTTGATGAAGAGGAAGTAGAGCGGTGTCGACGATGACGACCCAAGTTGGTGATGGCGCGCTCGAGGCTATCCATGCGCCGCTCCATGTTGGCATCATTGGCCGCCATTTGGCCATTCAAGTTGTCCGTAGCTTCACGAAGAAGTGCCAAGTCTTGGTTGACGGTGGCGAAGTTGTGAGCCACTTCATCGTATTGCTCATCAATGCGGGTCTCGAAGAGGGAGAGTTGCTCCTTGAACTCTTGGCGTTGCGTCCATAGGTTGTGTTGAGTAGCCAACCTCTCGGTGTTACGGAGGATCTCTTCATCCCTATTGGTATCTCCGTTCCTATCCATGATGCAAAGACAAGAACTATGTTGTGTATGTTAGTGGAAGGAGACTACCTCGCACTCTTACCAAGGTAAGATAGTATTGAGGCAATCCACCAAACCAAAAGCAAGATCAAGTGTATCGGGAACACACGCAAAACCACACGCAAAAGCTAGCAAATATGGTGTTAGGCGAGTGTTGTGGAAAGCCAAAAGACAAATCCAAGATCGAGTATGTTGTTAAAAGTGGGTAAGGTCCAAAAATTAAATGTCCAAATGGTGATCACGAAAACACGGAAAAGTTGTGGAACACACACACGAGATGAAGCGGGGTTAGTGCGACCAAAAAGTGAGCGGAAAAGTGTATGTATAAGTGCTCGGTGTCGCACTAACACAAGGAGAGCCAAAGCTTTGGTTGCAAAGGAAGAGACAACTAGATTCACACGCGGCCTCTCTTCTCGTATCTCTCTTTGCTTAAAAGCTTGTTCTCTTTTGTGTATGGTGGCACTTGCACTCGTTTGTATCTTTGGTGGCACGTGGACACTTTTGTATGTATGGGCGTATGGATGTATGGATGTATGGATGTATGGTGCTACTCGCACTCTTTTTGTGTTTTTGGGGCTCTTGCACGCACTATGTTAGCGTTAGCCTCGCTTTTGCTATCTTGCCACACGAGTGTTTGCTTGGATGCTTTACTCAACACGACACACACACCTCACAATGCGGGGCCACGTGCAATGTCTCGCAACACTAAACAAGCAATGCTCGGGAGGTTTGGATCGCAAAAGGAAAGAGGAGTTGCAAGTTATACCTAGATGTGTTGTAGGCGGTGATGATCACGCAACTTGCAATATGGTGGAAGGATCAAGAGTACGTTTGCAAGTCGGGGTGCCGAGAGTGTCGTCGCTTGCGTCGTAGCTGCGGGTTAGATTTACACACAAGGCACTCAAACCAGAACAAGCAAACACAAAAGGTGAAGATGTGGTCGAAATCTGGCTGGGCGAGTTTGCCTGTCTCTGGCGGCAGTGCCGGCCTGGATCGGGCGGCAGTGCCGGCCTGGGCGGCAGTGCCGGTCAAGATGTGGCGGCAGTGCCGGCCTGGACGGCAGTGCCGGCCTGATGGGGGCGGCAGTGCCGGTCCCTGATGAACAGCTCGAGCTGTTCTTCGCGAAAGCGGGCCAAATCCGACCAAAACGTCAAAAATCGATGGAATTGAGGTCTAGAAAGTGGGGAAAACGTAGATCAACCAGAGGGGCACGAAATCCATGGATCAAAACCACTCAAAACGCAACCAAATCACAGATCGGTCAAAAGGCAATTTAGGGCTATTTTTTGGGAAATTTTCTAGGAACGAAATCGGGTGGGTGGGAGGTCAAATCCGCGGAAACCAAAGGCTGCTGATACCATATGATGAGGTCTAAGACCCCGTGTGTGGCCCGATCTTGCGGATTGACGTCGAAACCAAAGGGGAGATGGGAAAACGCGAGGAACACGAAGAACACGGTGATGAACACGAGGAACCCCGAGACTCACGCACGCACACCAACCCGATACACCCGATACTTACCCCCGTGGCTCGATGGACCACGCCAATAGAATCACCCGGAAGAGGCACGCGGCAGAATTCCCGGTGAGAGATTGGTGTTGGAGAAAAGGGGATTGGTGAGGGAGAGAGAGTAGCTTGTACTAGAATCTCACTCAGCAATTACCAAATCAACAACAAGGATGGCCTTGATTACAGAGGGATGATACCCAAGGGAGACTAAGCTCAAAGTTAGGGTTTGAGTTCAAAACAAGTCTAACCCTAATCCGGAGGAAGGGGTGAGGTACTTATAGGCCCGGATCCGTCCGGGGGTAAAAGGGGCATTACATAAATTATCCTGGTCCATAGATGCAAAATCAACGGCTGAGATTAAGTCAACAGGGGCGGGGCCGGCAGTGCCGGTGAGGGTTGGCCGGCAGTGCCGGTGTGGCCGGCAGTGCCGCTGATCCTGGGCCGGCAGTGCCGGTCGGAGCCTTCTTCGGGTGCTGGAGGCCGGCAGTGCCGGGGTGTACTGGCCGGCAGTGCCGGGGTGTACAGGCCGGCAGTGCCGGCGCCTGGAGGCCGGCAGTGCCGGCCCTGGGGGCGTCCTTCGGCGGCCACTCCTCTCTTCCTTCTTCCTTGTCCATCTTCGGGTCTGCTGCGACGTCCTTCTCTCGAGGTTCATATCTGATAACACAAAGCGTATCGGCCTGAGGTAGCAGTCCATCCAATGGGGTATCGAGATCGAGGGTAGTGAGGAGTGAGTTCACCTTATCATGTAGCGCTTTGACTCGGGCTCGTGTCATCGGTCCACTTGGGGGACTTGTTGGTCTTGATGTAGTGTCGTCGGTGAGCGGGGCTACATCAC